>NC_091194.1:23103494-23240994 GCF_040958095.1 Procambarus clarkii
AAACTCGTGTCCAGCTTATAAGCCTATACTTGCATAAACCACAAGTGAAGATAAACAATCTTTGGACAACACCCACCAGTGGGACTCGAACCCAGAAAGCACAACTACCTTCCAGTAGCTGGCATAACTAGTATGCTTTAACCCACTACGCCATCAGACCTTACAAAAGAAGTAGATAGTTCGAGATATATATATCTCAAACATCTCTACCTCCCGAAGGCACCAGATGAGTGAGGGGTCAGTCTGCAATTTTCGTCAAGCCACTGTCAATGTGAGAGAACTCGTGTCCAGCTTATAAGCCTATACTTGCATAAACCACAAGTGAAGATAAACAATCTTTGGACAACACCCACCAGTGGGACTCGAACCCAGAAAGCACAACTACCTTCCAGTAGCTGGCATAACTAGTATGCTTTAACCCACTACGCCATCAGACCTTACAAAAGAAGTAGATAGTTCGAGATATATATATCTCAAACATCTCTACCTCCCGAAGGCACCAGATGAGTGGAGGGGTCAGTCTGCAATTTTCGTCAAGCCACTGTCAATGTGAGAGAACTCGTGTCCAGCTTATAAGCCTATACTTGCATAAACCACAAGTGAGATAAACAATCTTTGGACAACACCCACCAGTGGGACTCGAACCCAGAAAGCACAACTACCTTCCAGTAGCTGGCATAACTAGTATGCTTTAACCCACTACGCCATCAGACCTTACAAAAGAAGTAGATAGTTCGAGATATATATATCTCAAACATCTCTACCTCCGAAGGCACCAGATGAGTGAGGGGTCAGTCTGCAATTTTCGTCAAGCCACTGTCAATGTGAGAGAACTCGTGTCCAGCTTATAAGCCTATACTTGCATAAACCACAAGTGAAGATAAACAATCTTTGGACAACACCCACCAGTGGGACTCGAACCCAGAAAGCACAACTACCTTCCAGTAGCTGGCATAACTAGTATGCTTTAACCCACTACGCCATCAGACCTTACAAAAGAAGTAGATAGTTCGAGATATATATATCTCAAACATCTCTACCTCCCGAAGGCACCAGATGAGTGAGGGGTCAGTCTGCAATTTTCGTCAAGCCACTGTCAATGTGAGAGAACTCGTGTCCAGCTTATAAGCCTATACTTGCATAAACCACAAGTGAAGATAAACAATCTTTGGACAACACCCACCAGTGGGACTCGAACCCAGAAAGCACAACTACCTTCCAGTAGCTGGCATAACTAGTATGCTTTAACCCACTACGCATCAGACCTTACAAAAGAAGTAGATAGTTCGAGATATATATATCTCAAACATCTCTACCTCCCTGAAGGCACCAGATGAGTGAGGGGTCAGTCTGCAATTTTCGTCAAGCCACTGTCAATGTGAGAGAACTCGTGTCCAGCTTATAAGCCTATACTTGCATAACCACAAGTGAAGATAAACAATCTTTGGACAACACCCACCAGTGGGACTCGAACCCAGAAAGCACAACTACCTTCCAGTAGCTGGCATAACTAGTATGCTTTAACCCACTACGCCATCAGACCTTACAAAAGAGTAGATAGTTCGAGATATATATATCTCAAACATCTCTACCTCCCGAAGGCACCAGATGAGTGAGGGTCAGTCTGCAATTTTCGTCAAGCCACTGTCAATGTGAGAGAACTCGTGTCCAGCTTATAAGCCTATACTTGCATAAACCACAAGTGAAGATAAACAATCTTTGGACAACACCCACCAGTGGACTCGAACCCAGAAAGCACAACTACCTTCCAGTAGCTGGCATAAACTAGTATTGCTTTAACCCACTACGCCATCAGACCTTACAAAAGAAGTAGATAGTTCGAGATATATATATCTCAAACATCTCTACCTCCCGAAGGCACCAGATGAGTGAGGGGTCAGTCTGCAATTTTCGTCAAGCCACTGTCAATGTGAGAGAACTCGTGTCCAGCTTATAAGCCTATACTTGCATAAACCACAAGTGAAGATAAACAATCTTTGGACAACACCCACCAGTGGGACTCGAACCCAGAAAGCACAACTACCTTCCAGTAGCTGGCATAACTAGTATGCTTTAACCCACTACGCCATCAGACCTTACAAAAGAAGTAGATAGTTCGAGATATATATATCTCAAACATCTCTACCTCCCGAAGGCACCAGATGAGTGAGGGGTCAGTCTGCAATTTTCGTCAAGCCACTGTCAATGTGAGAGAACTCGTGTCCAGCTTATAAGCCTATACTTGCATAAACCACAAGTGAAGATAAACAATCTTTGGACAACACCCACCAGTGGGACTCGAACCCAGAAAGCACAACTACCTTCCAGTAGCTGGCATAACTAGTATGCTTTAACCCACTACGCCATCAGACCTTACAAAAGAAGTAGATAGTTCGAGATATATATATCTCAAACATCTCTACCTCCCGAAGGCACCAGATGAGTGAGGGGTCAGTCTGCAATTTTCGTCGAGTTCTCTCACATTGACAGTGGCTTGACGAAAATTGCAGACTGACCCCTCACTCATCTGGTGCCTTCGGGAGGTAGAGATGTTTGAGATATATATATCTCGAACTATCTACTTCTTTTGTAAGGTCTGATGGCGTAGTGGGTTAAAGCATACTAGTTATGCCAGCTACTGGAAGGTAGTTGTGCTTTCTGGGTTCGAGTCCCACTGGTGGGTGTTGTCCAAAGATTGTTTATCTTCACTTGTGGTTTATGCAAGTATAGGCTTATAAGCTGGACACGAGTTCTCTCACATTGACAGTGGCTTGACGAAAATTGCAGACTGACCCCTCACTCATCTGGTGCCTTCGGGAGGTAGAGATGTTTGAGATATATATATCTCGAACTATCTACTTCTTTTGTAAGGTCTGATGGCGTAGTGGGTTAAAGCATACTAGTTATGCCAGCTACTGGAAGGTAGTTGTGCTTTCTGGGTTCGAGTCCCACTGGTGGGTGTTGTCCAAAGATTGTTTATCTTCACTTGTGGTTTATGCAAGTATAGGCTTATAAGCTGGACACGAGTTCTCTCACATTGACAGTGGCTTGACGAAAATTGCAGACTGACCCCTCACTCATCTGGTGCCTTCGGGAGGTAGAGATGTTTGAGATATATATATCTCGAACTATCTACTTCTTTTGTAAGGTCTGATGGCGTAGTGGGTTAAAGCATACTAGTTATGCCAGCTACTGGAAGGTAGTTGTGCTTTCTGGGTTCGAGTCCCACTGGTGGGTGTTGTCCAAAGATTGTTTATCTTCACTTGTGGTTTATGCAAGTATAGGCTTATAAGCTGGACACGAGTTCTCTCACATTGACAGTGGCTTGACGAAAATTGCAGACTGACCCCTCACTCATCTGGTGCCTTCGGGAGGTAGAGATGTTTGAGATATATATATCTCGAACTATCTACTTCTTTTGTAAGGTCTGATGGCGTAGTGGGTTAAAGCATACTAGTTATGCCAGCTACTGGAAGGTAGTTGTGCTTTCTGGGTTCGAGTCCCACTGGTGGGTGTTGTCCAAAGATTGTTTATCTTCACTTGTGGTTTATGCAAGTATAGGCTTATAAGCTGGACACGAGTTCTCTCACATTGACAGTGGCTTGACGAAAATTGCAGACTGACCCCTCACTCATCTGGTGCCTTCGGGAGGTAGAGATGTTTGAGATATATATATCTCGAACTATCTACTTCTTTTGTAAGGTCTGATGGCGTAGTGGGTTAAAGCATACTAGTTATGCCAGCTACTGGAAGGTAGTTGTGCTTTCTGGGTTCGAGTCCCACTGGTGGGTGTTGTCCAAAGATTGTTTATCTTCACTTGTGGTTTATGCAAGTATAGGCTTATAAGCTGGACACGAGTTCTCTCACATTGACAGTGGCTTGACGAAAATTGCAGACTGACCCCTCACTCATCTGGTGCCTTCGGGAGGTAGAGATGTTTGAGATATATATATCTCGAACTATCTACTTCTTTTGTAAGGTCTGATGGCGTAGTGGGTTAAAGCATACTAGTTATGCCAGCTACTGGAAGGTAGTTGTGCTTTCTGGGTTCGAGTCCCACTGGTGGGTGTTGTCCAAAGATTGTTTATCTTCACTTGTGGTTTATGCAAGTATAGGCTTATAAGCTGGACACGAGTTCTCTCACATTGACAGTGGCTTGACGAAAATTGCAGACTGACCCCTCACTCATCTGGTGCCTTCGGGAGGTAGAGATGTTTGAGATATATATATCTCGAACTATCTACTTCTTTTGTAAGGTCTGATGGCGTAGTGGGTTAAAGCATACTAGTTATGCCAGCTACTGGAAGGTAGTTGTGCTTTCTGGGTTCGAGTCCCACTGGTGGGTGTTGTCCAAAGATTGTTTATCTTCACTTGTGGTTTATGCAAGTATAGGCTTATAAGCTGGACACGAGTTCTCTCACATTGACAGTGGCTTGACGAAAATTGCAGACTGACCCCTCACTCATCTGGTGCCTTCGGGAGGTAGAGATGTTTGAGATATATATATCTCGAACTATCTACTTCTTTTGTAAGGTCTGATGGCGTAGTGGGTTAAAGCATACTAGTTATGCCAGCTACTGGAAGGTAGTTGTGCTTTCTGGGTTCGAGTCCCACTGGTGGGTGTTGTCCAAAGATTGTTTATCTTCACTTGTGGTTTATGCAAGTATAGGCTTATAAGCTGGACACGAGTTCTCTCACATTGACAGTGGCTTGACGAAAATTGCAGACTGACCCCTCACTCATCTGGTGCCTTCGGGAGGTAGAGATGTTTGAGATATATATATCTCGAACTATCTACTTCTTTTGTAAGGTCTGATGGCGTAGTGGGTTAAAGCATACTAGTTATGCCAGCTACTGGAAGGTAGTTGTGCTTTCTGGGTTCGAGTCCCACTGGTGGGTGTTGTCCAAAGATTGTTTATCTTCACTTGTGGTTTATGCAAGTATAGGCTTATAAGCTGGACACGAGTTCTCTCACATTGACAGTGGCTTGACGAAAATTGCAGACTGACCCCTCACTCATCTGGTGCCTTCGGGAGGTAGAGATGTTTGAGATATATATATCTCGAACTATCTACTTCTTTTGTAAGGTCTGATGGCGTAGTGGGTTAAAGCATACTAGTTATGCCAGCTACTGGAAGGTAGTTGTGCTTTCTGGGTTCGAGTCCCACTGGTGGGTGTTGTCCAAAGATTGTTTATCTTCACTTGTGGTTTATGCAAGTATAGGCTTATAAGCTGGACACGAGTTCTCTCACATTGACAGTGGCTTGACGAAAATTGCAGACTGACCCCTCACTCATCTGGTGCCTTCGGGAGGTAGAGATGTTTGAGATATATATATCTCGAACTATCTACTTCTTTTGTAAGGTCTGATGGCGTAGTGGGTTAAAGCATACTAGTTATGCCAGCTACTGGAAGGTAGTTGTGCTTTCTGGGTTCGAGTCCCACTGGTGGGTGTTGTCCAAAGATTGTTTATCTTCACTTGTGGTTTATGCAAGTATAGGCTTATAAGCTGGACACGAGTTCTCTCACATTGACAGTGGCTTGACGAAAATTGCAGACTGACCCCTCACTCATCTGGTGCCTTCGGGAGGTAGAGATGTTTGAGATATATATATCTCGAACTATCTACTTCTTTTGTAAGGTCTGATGGCGTAGTGGGTTAAAGCATACTAGTTATGCCAGCTACTGGAAGGTAGTTGTGCTTTCTGGGTTCGAGTCCCACTGGTGGGTGTTGTCCAAAGATTGTTTATCTTCACTTGTGGTTTATGCAAGTATAGGCTTATAAGCTGGACACGAGTTCTCTCACATTGACAGTGGCTTGACGAAAATTGCAGACTGACCCCTCACTCATCTGGTGCCTTCGGGAGGTAGAGATGTTTGAGATATATATATCTCGAACTATCTACTTCTTTTGTAAGGTCTGATGGCGTAGTGGGTTAAAGCATACTAGTTATGCCAGCTACTGGAAGGTAGTTGTGCTTTCTGGGTTCGAGTCCCACTGGTGGGTGTTGTCCAAAGATTGTTTATCTTCACTTGTGGTTTATGCAAGTATAGGCTTATAAGCTGGACACGAGTTCTCTCACATTGACAGTGGCTTGACGAAAATTGCAGACTGACCCCTCACTCATCTGGTGCCTTCGGGAGGTAGAGATGTTTGAGATATATATATCTCGAACTATCTACTTCTTTTGTAAGGTCTGATGGCGTAGTGGGTTAAAGCATACTAGTTATGCCAGCTACTGGAAGGTAGTTGTGCTTTCTGGGTTCGAGTCCCACTGGTGGGTGTTGTCCAAAGATTGTTTATCTTCACTTGTGGTTTATGCAAGTATAGGCTTATAAGCTGGACACGAGTTCTCTCACATTGACAGTGGCTTGACGAAAATTGCAGACTGACCCCTCACTCATCTGGTGCCTTCGGGAGGTAGAGATGTTTGAGATATATATATCTCGAACTATCTACTTCTTTTGTAAGGTCTGATGGCGTAGTGGGTTAAAGCATACTAGTTATGCCAGCTACTGGAAGGTAGTTGTGCTTTCTGGGTTCGAGTCCCACTGGTGGGTGTTGTCCAAAGATTGTTTATCTTCACTTGTGGTTTATGCAAGTATAGGCTTATAAGCTGGACACGAGTTCTCTCACATTGACAGTGGCTTGACGAAAATTGCAGACTGACCCCTCACTCATCTGGTGCCTTCGGGAGGTAGAGATGTTTGAGATATATATATCTCGAACTATCTACTTCTTTTGTAAGGTCTGATGGCGTAGTGGGTTAAAGCATACTAGTTATGCCAGCTACTGGAAGGTAGTTGTGCTTTCTGGGTTCGAGTCCCACTGGTGGGTGTTGTCCAAAGATTGTTTATCTTCACTTGTGGTTTATGCAAGTATAGGCTTATAAGCTGGACACGAGTTCTCTCACATTGACAGTGGCTTGACGAAAATTGCAGACTGACCCCTCACTCATCTGGTGCCTTCGGGAGGTAGAGATGTTTGAGATATATATATCTCGAACTATCTACTTCTTTTGTAAGGTCTGATGGCGTAGTGGGTTAAAGCATACTAGTTATGCCAGCTACTGGAAGGTAGTTGTGCTTTCTGGGTTCGAGTCCCACTGGTGGGTGTTGTCCAAAGATTGTTTATCTTCACTTGTGGTTTATGCAAGTATAGGCTTATAAGCTGGACACGAGTTCTCTCACATTGACAGTGGCTTGACGAAAATTGCAGACTGACCCCTCACTCATCTGGTGCCTTCGGGAGGTAGAGATGTTTGAGATATATATATCTCGAACTATCTACTTCTTTTGTAAGGTCTGATGGCATAGTGGGTTAAAGCATACTAGTTATGCCAGCTACTGGAAGGTAGTTGTGCTTTCTGGGTTCGAGTCCCACTGGTGGGTGTTGTCCAAAGATTGTTTATCTTCACTTGTGGTTTATGCAAGTATAGGCTTATAAGCTGGACACGAGTTCTCTCACATTGACAGTGGCTTGACGAAAATTGCAGACTGACCCCTCACTCATCTGGTGCCTTCGGGAGGTAGAGATGTTTGAGATATATATATCTCGAACTATCTACTTCTTTTGTAAGGTCTGATGGCGTAGTGGGTTAAAGCATACTAGTTATGCCAGCTACTGGAAGGTAGTTGTGCTTTCTGGGTTCGAGTCCCACTGGTGGGTGTTGTCCAAAGATTGTTTATCTTCACTTGTGGTTTATGCAAGTATAGGCTTATAAGCTGGACACGAGTTCTCTCACATTGACAGTGGCTTGACGAAAATTGCAGACTGACCCCTCACTCATCTGGTGCCTTCGGGAGGTAGAGATGTTTGAGATATATATATCTCGAACTATCTACTTCTTTTGTAAGGTCTGATGGCGTAGTGGGTTAAAGCATACTAGTTATGCCAGCTACTGGAAGGTAGTTGTGCTTTCTGGGTTCGAGTCCCACTGGTGGGTGTTGTCCAAAGATTGTTTATCTTCACTTGTGGTTTATGCAAGTATAGGCTTATAAGCTGGACACGAGTTCTCTCACATTGACAGTGGCTTGACGAAAATTGCAGACTGACCCCTCACTCATCTGGTGCCTTCGGGAGGTAGAGATGTTTGAGATATATATATCTCGAACTATCTACTTCTTTTGTAAGGTCTGATGGCGTAGTGGGTTAAAGCATACTAGTTATGCCAGCTACTGGAAGGTAGTTGTGCTTTCTGGGTTCGAGTCCCACTGGTGGGTGTTGTCCAAAGATTGTTTATCTTCACTTGTGGTTTATGCAAGTATAGGCTTATAAGCTGGACACGAGTTCTCTCACATTGACAGTGGCTTGACGAAAATTGCAGACTGACCCCTCACTCATCTGGTGCCTTCGGGAGGTAGAGATGTTTGAGATATATATATCTCGAACTATCTACTTCTTTTGTAAGGTCTGATGGCGTAGTGGGTTAAAGCATACTAGTTATGCCAGCTACTGGAAGGTAGTTGTGCTTTCTGGGTTCGAGTCCCACTGGTGGGTGTTGTCCAAAGATTGTTTATCTTCACTTGTGGTTTATGCAAGTATAGGCTTATAAGCTGGACACGAGTTCTCTCACATTGACAGTGGCTTGACGAAAATTGCAGACTGACCCCTCACTCATCTGGTGCCTTCGGGAGGTAGAGATGTTTGAGATATATATATCTCGAACTATCTACTTCTTTTGTAAGGTCTGATGGCGTAGTGGGTTAAAGCATACTAGTTATGCCAGCTACTGGAAGGTAGTTGTGCTTTCTGGGTTCGAGTCCCACTGGTGGGTGTTGTCCAAAGATTGTATATATATATATATATATATATATATATATATATATATATATATATATATATATATATATATATATATATGTCGTACCTAATAGCCAGAACGCACTTCTCAGCCTACTATTCAAGGCCCGATTTGCCTAATAAGCCAAGTTTTCCTGAATTAATGTTTTTTCGTCTACCTAACCTACCTAACCTAACCTAACCTAGCTTTTTTTGGCTACCTAACCTAACCTTACCTATAAATATAGGTTAGGTTAGGTTAGGTAGAGTTGGTTAGGTTCGGTCATATATCTATGTTAATTTTAACTCCAATAAAAAAAAAATTGACCTCATACATAGAGAAAAGGGTTGCTTTATCATTTCATAAGAAAAAAATTATAGTAAATATATTAATTCAGGAAAACTTGGCTTATTAGGCAAATCGGGCCTTGAATAGTAGGCTGAGAAGTGAGTTCTGGCTACTAGGTACGACATATATATATATATATATATATATATATATATATATATATATATATATATATATATATATATATATGTCGTACCTTGTAGCCAGAACGCACTTCTCAGACTACTATGCAAGGCCCGATTTGCCTAATAAGCCAAGTTTTCCTGAATTAATATATTTTCTCTAATTTTTTTCTTATGAAATGATAAAGCTACCCATTTCATTGTGTCTGAGGTTAATTTTTTTTTATTGGAGTTAAAATTAACGTAGATATATGACCGAACCTAACAAACCCTACCTAACCTAACCTAACCTATCTTTATAGGTTAGGTTAGGTTAGGAAGCAGAAAAAGTTAGTTAGGTTAGGTTAGGTAGGTTAGGTAGTCGAAAAACAATTAATTCTTGAAAACTCGGCTTATTAGGCAAATCGGACCTTGCATAGTAGGCTGAGAAGTGCGTTCTGGCTACTAGGTACGATATATATATATATATATATATATATATATATATATATATATATATATATATATATATATATATATATATATATATATATATATATATATATATATATGTCGTACCTAGTAGCCAGAACTCACTTCTCAGCCTACTATGCAAGGCCCGATTTGCCTAATAAGCCAAGTTTTCCTGAAATAATATATTTTCTCTATTTTTTTCTTATGAAATGATAAAGCTAGCCATTTCATTATGCATAAGGTCAATTTTTTTTTATTGGTGTTAAAATTAACGTAGATATATGACCGAACCTAACCAACCCTACCTAACCTAACCTAACCTATTTTTATAGGTTAGGTTAGGTTAGGTAGCTGAAAAAGGTAAGTTAGGTTAGGTTAGGTAGGTTAGGTAGTCGAAAAGCAATTAATTCATGAAAACTTGGCTTATTAGGCAAATCGGGCCTTGCATAGTAGGCTGAGAAGTGAGTTCTGGCTACTAGGTACGACATATATATATATATATATATATATATATATATATATATATATATATATATATATATATATATATATATATATATATATATATTATATATATATATATATATATATATATATATATATATATATATATATATATATATATATATATATATGCGAACAAGCCTGAATGGTCCCCAGGACATATGCAACTGAAAACTCACACCCCAGAAGTGACTCGAACCCATACTCCCAGAAGCAACGCATCTGGTATGTACAAGACGCCTTAATCCACTTGACCATCACGACCGGACATAATGAGGTGATAGCCGAGGCTATTTGAACCACCCCACCGCCGGCACTCGGATAGTTATCTTGGGCATAGCATTTTACCAAATCACCTCATTCTTTGGGGCAACACGTGAGGAACACAAATGCGAACAAGCCTGAATGGTCCCCAGGACATATGCAACTGAAAACTCACACCCCAGAAGTGACTCGAACCCATACTCCCAGAAGCAACGCATCTGGTATGTACAAGACGCCTTAATCCACTTGACCATCACGACCGGACATAATGAGGTGATAGCCGAGGCTATTTGAACCACCCCACCGCCGGCACTCGGATAGTTATCTTGGGCATAGCATTTTACCAAATCACCTCATTCTTTGGGGCAACACGTGAGGAACACAAATGCGAACAAGCCTGAATGGTCCCCAGGACATATGCAACTGAAAACTCACACCCCAGAAGTGACTCGAACCCATACTCCCAGAAGCAACGCATCTGGTATGTACAAGACGCCTTAATCCACTTGACCATCACGACCGGACATAATGAGGTGATAGCCGAGGCTATTTGAACCACCCCACCGCCGGCACTCGGATAGTTATCTTGGGCATAGCATTTTACCAAATCACCTCATTCTTTGGGGCAACACGTGAGGAACACAAATGCGAACAAGCCTGAATGGTCCCCAGGACATATGCAACTGAAAACTCACACCCCAGAAGTGACTCGAACCCATACTCCCAGAAGCAACGCATCTGGTATGTACAAGACGCCTTAATCCACTTGACCATCACGACCGGACATAATGAGGTGATAGCCGAGGCTATTTGAACCACCCCACCGCCGGCACTCGGATAGTTATCTTGGGCATAGCATTTTACCAAATCACCTCATTCTTTGGGGCAACACGTGAGGAACACAAATGCGAACAAGCCTGAATGGTCCCCAGGACATATGCAACTGAAAACTCACACCCCAGAAGTGACTCGAACCCATACTCCCAGAAGCAACGCATCTGGTATGTACAAGACGCCTTAATCCACTTGACCATCACGACCGGACATAATGAGGTGATAGCCGAGGCTATTTGAACCACCCCACCGCCGGCACTCGGATAGTTATCTTGGGCATAGCATTTTACCAAATCACCTCATTCTTTGGGGCAACACGTGAGGAACACAAATGCGAACAAGCCTGAATGGTCCCCAGGACATATGCAACTGAAAACTCACACCCCAGAAGTGACTCGAACCCATACTCCCAGAAGCAACGCATCTGGTATGTACAAGACGCCTTAATCCACTTGACCATCACGACCGGACATAATGAGGTGATTTGGTAAAATGCTATGCCCAAGATAACTATCCGAGTGCCGGCGGTGGGGTGGTTCAAATAGCCTCGGCTATCACCTCATTATGTCCGGTCGTGATGGTCAAGTGGATTAAGGCGTCTTGTACATACCAGATGCGTTGCTTCTGGGAGTATGGGTTCGAGTCACTTCTGGGGTGTGAGTTTTCAGTTGCATATGTCCTGGGGACCATTCAGGCTTGTTCGCATTTGTGTTCCTCACGTGTTGCCCCAAAGAATGAGGTGATTTGGTAAAATGCTATGCCCAAGATAACTATCCGAGTGCCGGCGGTGGGGTGGTTCAAATAGCCTCGGCTATCACCTCATTATGTCCGGTCGTGATGGTCAAGTGGATTAAGGCGTCTTGTACATACCAGATGCGTTGCTTCTGGGAGTATGGGTTCGAGTCACTTCTGGGGTGTGAGTTTTCAGTTGCATATGTCCTGGGGACCATTCAGGCTTGTTCGCATTTGTGTTCCTCACGTGTTGCCCCAAAGAATGAGGTGATTTGGTAAAATGCTATGCCCAAGATAACTATCCGAGTGCCGGCGGTGGGGTGGTTCAAATAGCCTCGGCTATCACCTCATTATGTCCGGTCGTGATGGTCAAGTGGATTAAGGCGTCTTGTACATACCAGATGCGTTGCTTCTGGGAGTATGGGTTCGAGTCACTTCTGGGGTGTGAGTTTTCAGTTGCATATGTCCTGGGGACCATTCAGGCTTGTTCGCATTTGTGTTCCTCACGTGTTGCCCCAAAGAATGAGGTGATTTGGTAAAATGCTATGCCCAAGATAACTATCCGAGTGCCGGCGGTGGGGTGGTTCAAATAGCCTCGGCTATCACCTCATTATGTCCGGTCGTGATGGTCAAGTGGATTAAGGCGTCTTGTACATACCAGATGCGTTGCTTCTGGGAGTATGGGTTCGAGTCACTTCTGGGGTGTGAGTTTTCAGTTGCATATGTCCTGGGGACCATTCAGGCTTGTTCGCATTTGTGTTCCTCACGTGTTGCCCCAAAGAATGAGGTGATTTGGTAAAATGCTATGCCCAAGATAACTATCCGAGTGCCGGCGGTGGGGTGGTTCAAATAGCCTCGGCTATCACCTCATTATGTCCGGTCGTGATGGTCAAGTGGATTAAGGCGTCTTGTACATACCAGATGCGTTGCTTCTGGGAGTATGGGTTCGAGTCACTTCTGGGGTGTGAGTTTTCAGTTGCATATGTCCTGGGGACCATTCAGGCTTGTTCGCATTTGTGTTCCTCACGTGTTGCCCCAAAGAATGAGGTGATTTGGTAAAATGCTATGCCCAAGATAACTATCCGAGTGCCGGCGGTGGGGTGGTTCAAATAGCCTCGGCTATCACCTCATTATGTCCGGTCGTGATGGTCAAGTGGATTAAGGCGTCTTGTACATACCAGATGCGTTGCTTCTGGGAGTATGGGTTCGAGTCACTTCTGGGGTGTGAGTTTTCAGTTATATATATATATATATATATGTCGTACCTAGTAGCCAGAACGCACTTCTCAGCCTACTATGCAAGGCCCGATTTGCCTAATAAGCCAAGTTTTCATGAATTAATGTTTTTTCGACTACCTAACCCAACCTAACCTAACTTTTTCGGCTACCTAACCTAACCTAACCTATAAAGATAGGTTAGGTTAGGTTAGGTAGAGTTGGTTAGGTTCGGTCATATATCTACGTTAATTTTAACTCCAATAAAAATAAATTGACCTCATACATAACGAAATGGGTAGCTTTATCATTTCATAAGAAAAGAATTTGAGAAAAAATATTAATTCATGAAAACTTGGCTTATTAGGCAAATCGGGCCTTGCATAGTAGGCTGAGAAGTGCGTTCTGGCTACTAGGTACGACATATATATATATATATATATATATATATATATATATATATATATATATATATATATATATATATATATATATATATATATATATATGTATATATATATATCGTCGAAGACATCATAAGAAGGAAAGTGAAACGCCATGCAACCTCTGAAGAGACAACTAACACAATACCTATACATCCTATTAGACTATTTTACAGGAACTTCTTTTCCACAGCTCATAAAACGGAGGAAAGGGTCCTGAAAGATATTGTTAATAGAAACGTTATCCCTACAGACAAAAATCAGAGGATACAACTGACGATTTACTATAAAACCAGAAAAACGGCCAGCCTACTCATGAGAAACTCTCCAGACACAAAACAGAACGCTTTAAAAGAGACTAACGTCGTCTATGCCTTCAAATGCCCACTTGGGGACTGTAAGCTCCAAAAAACCCAGTATATAGGCAAGACAACAACATCTCTTTCTAGGCGTTTAACGATGCATAAGCAACAGGGCTCCATTAAGGAACATATAATCTCTTCCCACAACCAAACCATCGCCAGAGAAATCCTAGTAAACAACACAGAAATCATCGATAGATACAGCGATAGCAGGCGGCTTGACGTTTGCGAGGCACTACACATCAAGAAGTCAACACCAGCAATCAACAGCCAATTATTGCACAACTATATTCTACCCACCTCAAGACTCCGCTCCAATATAGAAGCATCAAGAAATATGGACCAATAGGCTTTCTACAAACACTTCTATTCAATATCCATTGTTTCGTGTTCTGTCTTGTGTTGATGAAATTAATACCCTATTAATACTCTTGTTCTGTCTTGTGTTGATGAAATTAATACCCTATTAATACCACACTTTGTTCTGTCTTGTGTTAATGCCACATCACCCCTTCCACCTCACTCAAATGTAGATATAAAATCGGAGATACGTAAGTTCTATTCAGTTGTGTATTTGTGAACTAAAGTCTTTGAAAATGTAATAAGTTTTACGAAACGCGCCCGTGTCGCGTCAGACTAGAAATAAAAATGAATTTTGGAGAATTGATTTTTGATTTACCTCCAACAGTGAAGCGTAATGTACGAAAGATTGAGAAAATTCGTGTTAGAATTATTAATCTTACTTTTTCGGTCATATTTAATAATATATGTCTACAGGAAAGACTGCTACCAAAATATACTAATATATATATATATATATATATATATATATATATATATATATATATATATATATATATATATATATATATATATATATATGTCGTACCTATTAGCCAGAACGCATTTCTCAACCTACTATGAAAGGCCCGATTTGCCTAATAAGCCAAATTTTCCTGAATTAATATATTTTCTCTAATTTTTTTCTTATGAAATGATAAAGCTACCCATTTCATTAAGTATGAGGACAATTTTTTTTTATTGGAGTTAAAATTAACGTAGATATATGACCGAACCTAACCAACCCTACCTAACCTAACCTAACCTATTTTTATAGGTTAGGTTAGGTTAGGTTAGGTAGCCGAAAAAGTTAGGTTAGGTTAGGTTAGGTAGGTTAGGTAGTCGAAAAATTATTATTTCATGAAAACTTGGCTTATTAGGCAAATCGGGCCTTGCATAGTAGGCTGAGAAGTGCGTTCTGGCTACTAGGTACGACATATATATATATATATATATATATATATATATATATATATATATATATATATATATATATATATATATATATATATATATATATATATTTATATATATATAAACATTCCTATGTTTATATATATATAAATACATTCGAACATAGGAATTGTTTTTCGAGTACCTAACCTACCTAACCTAACCTAACCTAACTTTTCGGCTACCTAACCTAACCTAAAATATAAAGATAGGTTAGGTTAGGTTAGGTAGGGTTGGTTAGGTTCGGTCATATATCTACGTTAATTTTTACTCCAATTAAAAAACATTGACCTCATGCATAATGAAATGGGTAGCTTTATCATTCCATAAGAAAAAAATTAGAGAAAATATATTAATTCAGGAAAATTTGGCTTATTAGGCAAATCGGGCCTTTCATAGTAGGTTGAGAAATGCGTTCTGGCTAATAGGTACGACATCTATATATATGTATATATATATATATATATATATATATATATATATATATATACATATATATATATATATATATATATATATATATATATATATATATGTCGTACCTAGTAGCCAGAACTCACTTCTCAGCCTACTATTCAAGGCCCGATTTGCCTAATAAGCCAAGTTTTCCTGAATTAATATATTTACTATAATTTTTTTCTTATGAAATGATAAACCAACCCTTTTCTCTATGTATGAGGTCAAATTTTTTTTATTGGAGTTAAAATTAACGTAGATATATGACCGAACCTAACCAACCCTACCTAACCTAACCTAACCTATATTTATAGGTAAGGTTAGGTTAGGTAGCCAAAAAAAGCTAGGTTAGGTTAGGTTAGGTAGGTTAGGTAGACGAAAAAACATTAATTCATGAAAACTTGGCTTATTAGGCAAATCAGGCCTTGAATAGTAGGCTGAGAAGTGCGTTCTGGCTATTAGGTACGACATATATATATATATATATATATATATATATATATATATATATATATTGTACCTAGTAGCCAGAACGCAGTTCTTGGCCTACTATGCAAAGCCCGATTTGCCTAAGAAGCCAAGTTTCCAGAATTTCAACTAACTAGTTGAAATTCTAGAGTTACAACTAACAGAGATATATGACCGAACCCAACCTACCTACCTAACCTAACCTAACCTATCTTAACCTAAACGAAATGGAAACAATTTATTAAAAATAAAGAAATCACTCGGCCTATTAGGCAAATCAGGCCTTGCATGATGTACCAGGTATATATATATATACACTCACACACACACACACACACACACACACACACACACACACACACACACACACACACACACAAATCTACTGGTAAAAAGAGTAAGGGGAGACATGATCACAACCTACAAAATCATCTGAGGAATTGACCGGGTAAACAAGGATAAACTATTCAACACTGGTGGGACGCGAACAAGGGAACACAGGTGGAAACTGAGTACCCACATGAGCCACAGAGACGTTAGAAGGAACTATTTCAGTATCAGAGTAGTTAACGGATGGAATGCATTAAGCAGTGATGCAGTGATGTGGTGGAGGCTGACTCCATACACAGTTTCAAAAGTAGATATGATAGAGCCCAGTAGGCTCAGGAATCTGTACACCAGTTGATTGACAGTTCAGAGGCGGGACCAAAGAGCCAAAGCTCAACCCCCCGCAAGCACAAATAGGTGAGTAAAAATAGGTGAGTACACACACACACACACACACACACACACACACACACACACACACACACACACACACACACACACACACACACACACACACACACACACACACACACACACACACACACACACACACACACACACACACACACACACACACACACTACCTAACAGGAAGGAGCCAAAGAGTTACGGTAAGGGGCGAGAAGTTGGACTGGCGAACAGTAACAAGTGGAGTACCACAAGGATCGGTGCTGGGACCAATTCTATTTCTTGTATATGTTAACGACATGTTTACAGGCGTAGAGTCCTACATGTCGATGTTTGCGGATGACGCAAAGTTAATGAGAAGAGTTGTGACAGATGAGGATTGACGGATCCTCCAAGAGGACCTGAACAGGTTGCAGAGATGGTCAGAGAAATGGCTACTGGAATTCAACACGAGCAAATGTAAAGTTATGGAAATGGGACTAGGAGATAGGAGACCAAAGGGACAGTACACAATGAAGGGGAACAGCCTACCTGTAACGACGCGGGAAAGAGACCTGGGGGTGGACGTAACACCTAATCTATCTCCTGAGGCACATATAAATAGGATAACGACAGCAGCGTACTCTACACTGGCAAAAGTTAGAACATCATTCAGAAAACCTAAGTAAGGAGGCATTTAGGGTGCTTTACACTGCCTACGTAAGGCCAGTCTTAGAGTATGCCGCCTCATCATGGAGTCCCCATCTGAAGAAGCATAAAATGAAACTGGAAAAGGTTCAGAGGTTTGCAACGAGACTCGTCCCAGAGCTACGAGGGATGGGGTATGAGGAGCGCCTGAGGGAACTGTGCCTTACGACACTACAAAGAAGAAGGGAGAGGGGCGACATGATAGGAATGTATAAGATACTCAGAGGGATTGACAGAGTGGACATAGACGAAATGTTCACACGGAACAGTAACAGAACGAGGGGACATGGATGGAAGCTTGAAACTCAGATGAGTCACAGAGATGTTAGGAAGTTTTCTTTTAGCGTGAGAGTAGTGGGAAAATGGAATGCACTTCAGGAACAGGTTGTGGAAGCAAATACTATTCAGAATTTTAAAACCAGGTATGATAGGGAAATGGGACAGGAGTCATTGCTGTAAACAACTGATGCTCGAAAGGCGGGATCCAAGAGTCAATGCTCGATCCTGCAGACACAACTAGGTGAGTACAACTAGGTGAGTACACACAAACACACACACACACACACACACACACACACACACACACACACACACACAGGGCCTCGTAGCCTGGTGGATAGCGCGCAGGACTCGTAATTCTGTGGCGCGGGTTCGATTCCCGCACGAGGCAGAAACAAATGGGCAAAGTTTCTTTCACCCTAAGTGCCCCTGTTACCTAGCAGTAAATAGGTACCTGGGAGCTAGTCAGCTGTCACGGGCTGCTTCCTGGGGTGTGTGTGTGTGTGGCGTGGGAAAAAAAAACAACAAAAAAAGTAGTTAGTAAACAGTTGATTGACAGTTGAGAGGCGGGCCGAAAGAGCAAAGCTCAACCCCCGCAAAAACACAACTAGTAAACACAACTAGTAAACACACACACACACACAAACACACACGCAAAATTAAAGAGAAGACTTGTGACAGATGAGGATTGTAGGATCCTCCAAGAGGACTTAAACAGGTTTCAGAGATGGTCAGGGAAATGGCTACTGGAGTTTAACACCAGAAAATTTAAAGTTATGGAAATGGGATCAGGTGATAGGAGACCAAAGGGACAGTACACAATGAAGGGGAACAGCCTACCTGTAACGATTCGAGAAAGAGACCTGGGAGTGGATGTGACACCTAATCTAACTCCTGAGGCACATATAAATAGGATAACGACAGCAGCGTACTCTACACTGGCGAAAATTAGAACTTCATTCAGAAACCTAAATGAGGAGGCTTTTAGGGCGCTTTACACTGCCTACGTGAGACCCGTCTTAGAGTATGCCGCGCCATCATGGAGCCCCCACCTGAAGAAACTGGAGAAGGTCCAGAGGTTTGCGACGAGGCTTGTCCCAGAGTTACGAGGGATGGGATATGAAGAGCGTCTGCAGGAACTGAACCTTACGACACTAGAGAAAAGAAGGGAGAGAGGAGATATGATAGGGACATATAAAATACTCAGAGGAATTGACAAAGTGGAAATAGATGAAATGTTCACACGTAATAATAACAGAACGAGGGGACATGGGTGGAAACTGGAAACTCAGATGAGTCACAGAGATGTTAGGTATGATAGGGAAATGGGACAGGAGTCATTGCTGTAAACAACCGATTGCTGGAAAGGCGGGATCCAAGAGTCAATGCTCGATCCTGCAAGCACAAATAGGTGAGTACACACACTCACACACACACACACACACACACACACACACACACACACACACACACACACACACACACACACACACACACACACACACACACACACACACACACACACACACACACACACACACACACACAGATCACTTGATCACACGTGCCTTGATCACACACAGATCAAGGTCACTTGTCTTGTGACCATCGTGTTGGGTGGACGTGGGGTTGGGAGCTCCTGGTTCACTAGTGGAGTGGGAGGGGTAATCAGGCAAACTCGAAGTGAAAAAGAGTGTACAAGTGAATGAAAAAACCTTGGGTTTTGACCAGAGCCATAAGGTAGTGAAGAAAAACAGTTTAATTAGCGTAATTCAAAATAGTGTGCAGTGGCAGTGTGCAGTGTGGAAGCAGGCCTCACCGACCTCTGACCGCGTGACCTCACCTCCCGGCAGCAACCCTTATACCACCACGTGGGACGACGATTGGAGATTCACTCACCTATTGTGTTAGCAGATTGTGCAAGGTATTGAGGAGCGCCTTTTTGGCTAGATTGTTACTGCAATGACTAGAAGGGGTTCAAGGTCAATCACCAGCAGGGATGAGGAGGAGGACAGATTTATAGACAAATTAATAGGGAAATTTGTAGAGAGAAGGAGTGATTGTTTGGAGGATCTAATCCAGGGGATTAAAAGTGAGGTATTTTAGCAAATACAGGATGCGGTAGAGAGGCAGAAACAAGAACTTATGCTCTATGTTCAGGAAGAGATTAGGAAGGGAAGAGAGGACTGGGAGAGGGAATGTGCTCGTATCACAAACGAATTAGGAAGGATTAGCAGCATGGCTAAGGATAGAGGATTAGTGGGGGATGGGTTAGTGACTACGGTTGGGATCGGGAATCCCCAGGGGACAGGCTACCAGCATGACAATGAATTACCGAGGAGACGGTCTATTATAATACATGGATTATTCGAATCTAGGGCACCAACAAGACAAGAGAGAATAGAAACAGAAAAATACGAATTGCACGAGATATTGAGGTGTATTGGAGCAGGAATGGCAGAACACGAGGTGGATATAAATCGACGGGTTGGACCTTACAATTGTACCAAGAATAGACCTGTTCTGGTGCAATTCTCCAATGAGGAGGCAGTGGAGTACATAATGAGGACCAAGCATTTACTCAGAGGAAGTGAAACCCATTACTATGTGTTTATAGAGAGGTTTATGACGAAAGATGAGCAAATAGCCCACAAAAATAGATGGCAACAACGACACCGAACTAGCCTTTCAGGTAGTCTCACCTCCCAGGTCACATCCCAGGTCACCTCCCAGGCCACCTCCCAGGTCACCTCCCAGGTCGCATCCTCCCCAACTCAGCCCTCCTATACCTCCCCCCCTGCCTCAGCCTCCCAAAACCCCCCTGTCCCTTCCACATTTGCACCTCCCCAACGATTCCCCTGCCCCTGCTACATCACACTTGTCAGCGACCCCAGTGGGTCAAGCCATGCCCTCCCCAAACCCACCTTCCCATCCCCCCTCCCCAAATACCCCTTCCTACTCCCCTGCCCCTTCTACCCCATTGACTTCAATTTCATCTACTCCATCCCAGCTTCCACTGCACCCCTCTTCCACTCACTCCCAAACCCCACCCAACCCTCACCCCTCCTATGCACCTCCAACCCACATTTAACCCCCTCACCTTGTGACCCCCTAACACCTTCCCCCATCTCCCTCTTCCCCTCTTCTACCCCAAAACCCCCACCTACCCCCGATTCCCCCCTAACTAATATACCCTCTCTTCCACTCCCAGCACCCATGCTCCATTCTCATCTCAGCTCTCCGCCCTCAGTATCCCTCTCCCCCCCCAACCTCTCAACCTCTATCTGACTCTCAGTCTCACTCTATTTCTCAGCCCCCCTATGCTATTCAGACCCCTAACTTTCAGACCCATTATGCCCTTCCTACCCCCCTAGATGCCCAGACCCCATTCGCCTACCAGGCACTCCCAGGCACCCCCCTAGCACCCCCCACTCACCCCACAGCCCCCACTTGCCCCCCAGACACCCCCCAGTTCCCCCCAGACCCCTGGTGAAAGGGGGAACTCTGACACCCGAGTTTCCAAGAAGAGTCTCAAGGTTTGGTACACCAATGCTACCTAATACACCAATTAGGTAGCCAATAAAGCAGAAGAGATAAAAGAAAGAGTTAGTGAGGCAGACCCAGACATAGTGGCAATAGTGGAAACTAAAATAAATGGTATGATCTCGGATGCAATCTTTCCAGAGGGGTACCAGGTGATAAGAAAAGAAAGGACACAGAGACAGGGAGGAGGAGTGGCACTACTAATAAAGCGGAAATGGAAGTTTGATGAGCTGGAAAATCCGGGTACCAATGAAAGCACAAGCTTCATACATGGAACTCTGACAGTGGATGGGAAGAAGATTGTAATCTTGATACTCTACAATCCCCCATCAAACAGTAGAAGACCCAGGCAGGAGTACGAGGACAGCAACAAGACATGTATGGATGAACTGCAGAGGGCAGCAACTTTAGCGCATAGAATGAGAGCGAAGCTGCTGGTCATGGGGGACCTAAATCACGGAGAGATAGATTGGGAAACGAGGAATCCCCATGGCGGGGAAGAGACCTGGGGAGCGAAGCTGGTAGACGTTATTGACAGGAATTTCCTAACACAGCATGTGGAAGAAGATACTAGGGAAAGAGGAGGGGATACGCCCAGCCTATTAGATCTCATTATCACTCAGAATGTAGAAGACATCGAGCAGTTGGAACATGAAATACCATTAGGAGCTAGTGACCATTGTGTCCTAGTCTTTGACTACATGATGGAGTTTAAAATTGTGACCAAAGGACAAGAGGTCCGGGAAAGGAGACTTGATTACAGAAAAAGGGACTACAGAAGGATAAGGGACTACCTGGGAGAAGTGCAGTGGGAGGAAGAACTTAGAGGAAAAACAGTGCAAGGTATGATGAACCAAGTCATATTGAAATGCAAGGAGGCTGAAGATAGATTTATTCCAACAATAAAGGAAAAAAGCAGGAGGGAATATAATAACCCATGGTTTAATAGACAGTGTCAGGAAGCAAAGGTGAGAAGCAGGAGGGAGTGGAGGAAGTACAGAAGACAAAGGACAGAGGACAACAGGATTAGATGTAACAGAGCTAGGAATGATTACATTAACATAAGACGAGTGTCGGAAAGAAATTATGAGAATGATATTGCAGTCAAAGCGAAAAAGCAACCAAAATTACTACATAGCCATATAAGAAGGAAGATGTCGGTAAATGACCAAGTGACAAGACTGAGGAAAACAGAAGGGGCATATACAGAAAGCGACAAGGAAATCTGCGAGGTACTGAATGCAAAATTTCATGGAGTGTTCACAACCGAGCCTGAGCAGCTCCCTTTGTTAGAAGAGATTACCCAAGATGAAAGACTATCAGATATAGAGGTGACAGCAGAGGATGTAATGAAACAGTTGACAACACTGGATGCAAATAAAGCTGTTGGACCAGACAAAGTATCACCGTGGATACTTAAAGAGGCAGCACAGGCTCTCAGCGTGCCTCTGGCAATGATCTTTAATGAGTCACTTATGTCGGGAGAATTGCCCAGTTGCTGGAAGGAGGCAAATGTCGTACCGATTTTCAAAAAAGGTGATAGGGAGGAGGCACTTAACTACAGACCCGTATCACTGACAAGCATCCCCTGCAAAATACTTGAAAGAATAATTAGGCTAAGACTTGTTGAACACCTGGAGAGCATTGGGTTTGTAAACAAGCACCAACATGGGTTCTGGACAGGGAAATCATGCCTAACAAACCTTTTAGAATTCTATGATAAAGTAGCAAGGATAAGGCAGGACAGAGAAGGCTGGGCAGACTGCATATTTCTTGACTGCCAAAAGGCCTTTGATACGGTACCGCACATGAGACTGCTATACAAACTTGAGAGGCAGGCAGGAGTAAGCGGAAAGGCCCTAGTATGGGTGAAGAACTACCTAACAGGAAGGAGCCAGAGGGTAATGGTAAGGGGCGAAAAGTCGGACTGGCGAACAGTAACAAGTGGAGTACCTCAAGGATCGGTGCTGGGACCAATCCTCTTTCTAATTTACGTAAATGATATGTTTACAGGAGTGGAATCATACATGTCAATGTTTGCAGATGACGCAAAATTAATGAGAAGAGTTGTGACAGACGAGGATCGTAGGATCCTCCAAGAGGACTTAAACAGGCTGCAGAGATGGTCAGGGAAATGGCTACTGGAGTTTAACACCAGTAAATGTAAAGTTATGGAAATGGGATCAGGTGATAGGAGACCAAAGGGACAGTACACAATGAAGGGGAACAGCCTACCTGTAACGATTCGAGAAAGAGACCTGGGAGTGGATGTGACACCTAATCTAACTCCTGAGGCACATATAAATAAGATAACGACAGCAGCGTACTCTACACTGGCGAAAATTAGAACTTCATTCAGAAACCTAAATGAGGAAGCTTTTAGGGCACTTTACACTGCCTACGTGAGACCCGTCTTAGAGTATGCCGCGCCATCATGGAGCCCCCACCTGAAGAAACACATAAAGAAACTGGAGAAGGTTCAGAGGTTTGCGACGAGGCTTGTCCCAGAGTTACGAGGGATGGGATATGAAGAGCGGCTGAAGGAACTGAACCTAACGACACTAGAGAAAAGAAGGGAGAGAGGAGATATGATAGGGACATATAAAATACTCAGGGGAATTGATAAAGTGGAAATAGATGAAATGTTCACACGTAATAATAACAGAACGAGGGGACATGGGTGGAAACTGGAAACTCAGATGAGTCACAGAGATGTTAGGAAGTTTTCTTTTAGCGTGAGAGTAGTAGAAAAATGGAATGCACTTGGGGAACAGGTTGTGGAAGCAAATACTATTCATACTTTTAAAACTAGGTATGATAGGGAAATGGGACAGGAGTCATTGCTGTAAACAACCGATAGCTAGAAAGGCGGGATCCAAGAGTCAATGCTCGATCCTGCAAGCACATATAGGTGAGTACATATAGGTGAGTACACACACAGCAAAACACTGGTTGGGGTCTCTAGCAACACACTGGCAGGGGTCTCCAGCAACACACTGGCAGAGGTCTCCAGCAACACACTGGCAGAGGTCTCCAGCAACACACTGGCAGAGGTCTCCAGCAACACACTGGCAGGGGTCTCCAGCAACACACTGGCAGAGGTCTCCAGCAACACACTGGCAGAGGTCTCCAGCAACACACTGGCAGAGGTCTCCAGCAACACACTGGCAGAGGTCTCCAGCAACACACTGGCAGGGGTCTCCAGCAACACACTGGCAGAGGTCTCCAGCAACACACTGGCAGGGGTCTCCAGCAACACACTGGCAGGGGTCTCCAGCAACACACTGGCAGAGGTCTCCAGCAACACACTGGCAGAGGTCTCCAGCAACACACTGGCAGAGGTCTCCAGCAACACACTGGCAGAGGTCTCCAGCAACACACTGGCAGAGGTCTCCAGCAACACACTGGCAGGGGTCTCCAGCAACACACTGGCAGAGGTCTCCAGCAACACACTGGCAGAGGTCTCCAGCAACACACTGGCAGAGGTCTCCAGCAACACACTGGCAGGGGTCTCCAGCAACACACTGGCAGGGGTCTCCAGCAACACACTGGCAGAGGTCTCCAGTAACACACTGGCAGAGGTCTCCAGCAACACACTGGCAGGGGTCTCCAGCAACACACTGGCAGGGGTCTCCAGCAACACACTGGCAGAGGTCTCCAGCAACACACTGGCAGGGGTCTCCAGCAACACACTGGCAGAGGTCTCCAGCAACACACTGGCAGAGGTCTCCAGCAACACACTGGCAGAGGTCTCCAGCAACACACTGGCAGGGGTCTCCAGCAACACACTGGCAGAGGTCTCCAGCAACACACTGGCAGAGGTCTCCAGCAACACACTGGCAGAGGTCTCCAGCAACACACTGGCAGAGGTCTCCAGCAACACACTGGCAGGGGTCTCCAGCAACACACTGGCAGAGGTCTCCAGCAACACACTGGCAGGGGTCTCCAGCAACACACTGGCAGGGGTCTCCAGCAACACACTGGCAGAGGTCTCCAGCAACACACTGGCAGAGGTCTCCAGCAACACACTGGCAGAGGTCTCCAGCAACACACTGGCAGAGGTCTCCAGCAACACACTGGCAGAGGTCTCCAGCAACACACTGGCAGGGGTCTCCAGCAACACACTGGCAGGGGTCTCCAGCAACACACTGGCAGAGGTCTCCAGCAACACACTGGCAGAGGTCTCCAGCAACACACTGGCAGGGGTCTCCAGCAACACACTGGCAGGGGTCTCCAGCAGCACACTGGCAGAGGTCTCCAGTAACACACTGGCAGAGGTCTCCAGCAACACACTGGCAGGGGTCTCCAGCAACACACTGGCAGGGGTCTCCAGCAACACACTGGCAGAGGTCTCCAGCAACACACTGGCAGGGTTCTCCAGCAACACACTGGCAGAGGTCTCCAGCAACACACTGGCAGGGGTCTCCAGCAACACACTGGCAGAGGTCTCCAGCAACACACTGGCAGGGTTCTCCAGCAACACACTGGCAGAGGTCTCCAGCAACACACTGGCAGGGTTCTCCAGCAACACACTGGCAGAGGTCTCCAGCAACACACTGGCAGGGTTCTCCAGCAACACACTGGCATAGGTCTCCAGCAACACACTGGCAGAGGTCTCCAGCAACACACTGGCAGGGTTCTCCAGCAACACACTGGCAGAGGTCTCCAGCAACACACTGGCAGAGGTCTCCAGCAACACACTGGCAGGGGTCTCCAGCAACACACTGGCAGAGGTCTCCAGCAACACACTGGCAGAGGTCTCCAGCAACACACTGGCAGGGGTCTCCAGCAACACACTGGCAGAGGTCTCCAGCAACACACTGGCAGAGGTCTCCAGCAACACACTGGCAGAGGTCTCCAGCAACACACTGGCAGGGGTCTCCAGCAACACACTGGCAGGGGTCTCCAGCAACACACTGGCAGAGGTCTCCAGCAACACACTGGCAGAGGTCTCCAGCAACACACTGGCAGAGGTCTCCAGCAACACACTGGCAGGGGTCTCCAGCAACACACTGGCAGGGGTCTCCAGCAGCACACTGGCAGAGGTCTCCAGTAACACACTGGCAGAGGTCTCCAGCAACACACTGGCAGGGGTCTCCAGCAACACACTGGCAGGGGTCTCCAGCAACACACTGGCAGAGGTCTCCAGCAACACACTGGCAGGGTTCTCCAGCAACACACTGGCAGAGGTCTCCAGCAACACACTGGCAGGGGTCTCCAGCAACACACTGGCAGAGGTCTCCAGCAACACACTGGCAGGGTTCTCCAGCAACACACTGGCAGAAGTCTCCAGCAACACACTGGCAGGGTTCTCCAGCAACACACTGGCAGAGGTCTCCAGCAACACACTGGCAGGGTTCTCCAGCAACACACTGGCAGAGGTCTCCAGCAACACACTGGCAGAGGTCTCCAGCAACACACTGGCAGGGTTCTCCAGCAACACACTGGCAGAGGTCTCCAGCAACACACTGGCAGAGGTCTCCAGCAACACACTGGCAGGGGTCTCCAGCAACACACTGGCAGAGGTCTCCAGCAACACACTGGCAGAGGTCTCCAGCAACACACTGGCAGGGGTCTCCAGCAACACACTGGCAGAGGTCTCCAGCAACACACTGGCAGAGGTCTCCAGCAACACACTGGCAGAGGTCTCCAGCAACACACTGGCAGGGGTCTCCAGCAACACACTGGCAGGGGTCTCCAGCAACACACTGGCAGGGTTCTCCAGCAACACACTGGCAGAGGTCTCCAGCAACACACTGGCAGAGGTCTCCAGCAACACACTGGCAGGGTTCTCCAGCAACACACTGGCAGGGGTCTCCAGCAACACACTGGCAGGGTTCTCCAGCAACACACTGGCAGAGGTCTCCAGCAACACACTGGCAGAGGTCTCCAGCAACACACTGGCAGAGGTCTCCAGCAACACACTGGCAGGGGTCTCCAGCAACACACTGGCAGGGGTCAGATAGACCTGCGTTCGAGCCTGTCGCAACCGATGCAACTACAGGGCACAGATAGATTTCTGTGATGTCCTCTCCTGTAGGAGCATCAGTTTCGATAGATTCTCTGGATAGCCGAAGATTGATTGACGTCAATCAATATCAAATATCATATAACATCAAATCAATCATATAATCATATAATATCAAATATATAATCAAAACAATAAATGGTTTTACCATTTATTTTCTTTTATGATCGGTCCATTTACCCGACCCGACGATTTACCCGACGGTTTACTCGACGATTTACCCGACAGTTTACAATGACGGTTTACCCGACGGTTTACAATGACGATTTACCCGACGGTTTACAATGACGGTTTACCCGACGGTTTACAATGACGGTTTACCCGACGGTTTACAATGACGGTTTACCCGACAGCTTACAATGACGGTTTACCCGACGGTTTACAATGATGATTTACCCGACGGTTTACAATGACGATTTACCCGACGGTTTACAATGACGGTTTACCCGACAGTTTACAATGACGGTTTACCCGACGGTTTACAATGACGATTTACCCGACGGTTTACAATGACGGTTTACCCGACGGTTTACAATGACGATTTACCCGACGGTTTACAATGACGGTTTACCCGACAGCTTACAATGACGGTTTACCCGACGGTTTACAATGACGATTTACCCGACGGTTTATAATGACGGTTTACCCGACGGTTTACAATGACGGTTTACCCGACGGTTTACAATGACGGTTTACCCGACGGTTTACAATGAAGGCCTAACCGACGGTTTACAATGAAGGCCTAACCGACGGTTTACAATGACGGTTTACCCGACGGTTTAACCGACGCTTTACCCTGACAGTTTACCCGACGTGTTTAGTTTACAGTTTTTACGTCAGTTATCATGAGAACAGATTTTAGACTATTTTATTTTATTTATTTGACGACTTACTCGACGGGTAAACCCCGTCGGGTTTACCTGTCGGGTTTACCCGTTTTTACACGGGTAAAAATTATCCGACGATTTACGCGACGATTATGTTCGGTGACGATTCATTCGGCGATTTATTTATTTTTATTTATTTATTTTTTTTTATTTTTATTTATTTTATTTTTATTTTTTATTTTTTATTTATATTCGTCGCTTTATTATTCATTCGGCGATACATTCGGCGCTTTTATTTATTTTATTAATTTTTATTTATTCATTTTTATTTATTTATTTTTATTTATTTATTTATTTATTTTATTTATTTTTATTTATTTACTTGACCCGACACGACCTGACCCGACACGACCTGACCCGACACGACCTGACCCGACACGACCTGACCCGACACGACCTGACCCGACACGACCTGACCCGACACGACCTGACTCGACACGACCTGACTCGACACGACCTGACCCGACACGACACGACACGACCCGACACGACACGACCTGACACGACACGACCTGACACGACACGACACGACACGACACGACACGACACGACCTGACCTCGCCTTACCTAATCTAACTCGGGTCCAGGTGTGGGTCCGTGGGCCCCCGGACTTCCACCCTTCCCCACATCCCAGGGTCAGGTCAGGTCAGGTCAAGTTTTAGCTACCCAGAGACCTCACAGTCGAGATGGACGGACGCAGCTACAGGACGGGACACACACAAATCTGTGCCCTGTAGTTACACCGTTTTGACAGACTCGAACACACGTCAGTTCTCATGAGAACAGATTCCCATCCGACTAGGCCATTCTGGGGTCGCCAAGTTTTCCAAAGCTGGTTCTTATATTTATATTGAGTAATTTGGTAACATGTCGTCGGCGGTTTAATGCTCCAATATTCCAGCTGAACAAAATATATATTTGGCTGCAACAGTTAACTTTGATACGTTTGAGTAAATAATATCTGTAATTATTGTATTTGGGCGTTAATAAACAGGGTAAAGCTCCGACGTAAATTTGCCTGGCGTGGATGGGTTTTTGTTTGGGCTATTTGGGGAGGAGGAGGAGGAGGATGACGTCTTGACTGGAAGCTGAAGGGGGAGTGTGAAGCCCAGAAGGAGACCAACACGTTGATAACTTATGGCATTGAGGGCATTTTTCGACATTTAAATTAATATACACGGAAGTAAAATTTAAAGAGAGAAACTCAAGTGTTTTTTTGACTCATGAAGGTTAATAATTTACTAACTTTTATGGTACTGAAAGGGACTATTTTCACTTTGTGAGAGAAGTTGTAGGAATTGTGGTAAGCTATTAGTTAGAAAAAAAGGGCAATCAACATTGTAAGAGTTTTTTCTCCTTATCTGCAGAGTAGGAGTGAGGACAGCTAATTTATACAAACAGGCTGTTGTAGTTCTCTCGCTGTCTCTCTCTCTCATCTTCCTCTGATCTTCCTCTCTTCTGTTCTCTTTCTGACTTTGTATGTTATGCCTGTTTCTTTCTCTGTATTTCTGCCTCTCTCGCTCTCCCATGATACCAGTCCACAACTTGCTGACTAACTCCTGGCTACCAATTTACTGCTAGGTGAACAGATGCATTTAATGAGAGGAAATGTGCCCAAACATTTTATGTCGTGAACTGCTTAGTAGGTCCAATTACTACCCTACCCCACGATACAACCCCACAACATGCTGACTAAGTACTGGGTTCATATTTACTGCTAGGTGAACAGATGCATTAGGTGAGAGGAAATGTGCCCAAGCCATTTCTGCAGCCACTTGTAATCGAACCTAGAATTCCGGATTTTGAGTCAACAATGAACACGTAAAACTTTCATATTTGTCTCAGTTTGAGTATATGTGTGCTTGTGTGGCTTACTCTCTCTGTCTCCATGTCTTCCTCTCTCTATACATATCTTTCTCTTTATCTCATTATATATCATAAAACAGTTAAAATTCGATATTTCTGGTACGTACAGACTCTATCAGGAATAAATGTGGTTCACAAGGATTCTCTCACACATGTTACTGGAACACAGATACTATCACCTTCATATGTCAGTCATGGTTTAGGTAATGACATCTAACTTGACGCAACCTGACCTGACGCTACCTGACCTGACTCAACCTGACCTGACGCAACCTGACCTGATGCAACCTGACCTGACACTACCTGACCTGACGCAACCTGACCTGACGCAACCTGACCTGACGCAACCTGACCTGACGCAACCTTACCTGATGCAACCTGACCTGACACTACCTGACCTGACGCAACCTGACCTGACGCTACCTGACCTGACTCAACCTGATCTGACGCAACTTGACCTGACGCAACCTGACCTGACGGAACCTGACCTGACCTTAATTAATGTGACCTGACCTGACATGACCCTGACCTAACCTATCCTAACCTAACAAATAAAAAATGAACGAGAGAGAATCTGTGTGCACCAGTGACCTAACCTCTCCATACCTCTATCACTATTTTAACGAGGTGCAAATGTTTGATTGAATATAATGAAATGATGATAATTTGGCCATAAATTACGGGATTGCATCATACTTATCGAATATATAATGAAATAACAACAATGAAAAATCTTCAAAAATATGGAAAAACGGCAAAATAAGGCCAAATTCATCGATATTTGGGTTAATGCGTGGTCTTGTCTCCTTCTTTGCTCTGTGGATTTTCCGTGGCTGGAACTTTACTCTGCAAACGACAAGAGAGTGATCGGTGTCGGAATCTGCGCTCTGGAAGCTGCGAGTCAGTTTGACGCTTCTCAGATTGCTACGTTCCGTAAGCACCAGGTCGAGCTGGTGCCGATATTTAGACCTGGGGTGTCTCCAGGAAACCTTATGCTGGGGCTTGGTGTCGAATAAGTAGTTGGTGATGCAGAGATCATGACGACAGCAGAACTCCAGGAGGCGCTGCCCACTCTCATTCATCTTCCCAAATCCAAAGTGGCCCAGGCAGGAAGGCCAAGACCTGTGATCAGAACCAACTCTTGCATTAAAGTCTCCCAGGAGGAAGACTGGCTCTTGTTGAGGTATGTCTCTGAGAGTTAGGCCGAGGTCATCATAGAACTCGTCCTTTGCTTCGGTAGAGAAAGTAAGTGTTGGTGCGTAGGCGTTGATGAGGCTGACTATTCCTGTTGCTGTATGAAGCTGAAGTTTGATTATCCTTGCAGACCCCTCTGTGGGCGGTACTATGGACCCTAACAACCTGTTTCTGACGGCAAAGCCAACGCCATACTCCCTTACCTCTTCTGGTGGTTTGCCCTGCCAGAAGACGGTAAAGTCCTTCTCCCATATGCTGCCAGTCGCAGGCAGACATGTCTCCTGCAGGGCGACTATGTCCATCTGGAGCCTGCGAAGTTCATTGTTGATCACAGCTGTCTTGCGGGCGTCGTTCACTTCCAGTAGATCTTCCGAGAGACCCGGTGTCATGGTCCTTACATTCCATGTGCCCAGTTTGAGAGCTGGGTGGCTCTGTGTTTGTTTTCTCTTGCTTGGTGCATGGTTGACGATCCTCTTGTTGGACTGTGGCCTAAACCCCACGCACCCAGGGGAGCAGCCGGGCCGTGGCAGGAAAGCACCTTATTGGCTGGGGGCTGCCCAGCTTGAGGCGGGTGGCAGCTGTCTTATGAAATCGGATGATTTCTCTCATCGACGGAAGCAACCCCTGGCGCCTCACTCTATGCCAATTGAGTGGTAGGCTTATCACCGGTAATTGTCACTTCCCGTGTTGAGCCATCGCCAAGGCGATGCTGGAGTGTCCTCTCCAGGGCACAGGCCTGGACAGTAATTATGGAGGACCAGCTGTTGCCCATGCAGCAGATCCATCCTCTCCACGCCACCGATGTGATCCAAGGGAAGGGCAGGCGCCGATATGCTTGGCACCAGGGTCGTCGCAGGAGTTTCCAGAATGTAGCTGTAAACAGCTGCATAAGGTTAAGGTCTCCGACTCCGGATTTTTCCTCGGGGTTGACTCCCGAAGCCTTTCCCATGAGTGGGTTTTGCCGCAAGACAGCAGAGGTTTGGATTCGGGGTTTTCCTTCCCCTAGATGAGCTGCCTTCTCAGGCTGACGAGTCCCATCTGCCAGAAGCAACTTGTTTTATGGCGCCAGAGGCCCGCCTTCACCCTTTCTCCTGTTCGTAGAAGCAGTTCCGCCCGATGATTACGTCGTTCTTAATCGTTGAGAGAGACACAGGATTGAGCAAGGTGATAGCTGCCTCACTGCATTTAATTCTTGTCTACCAGGTTTATCTTGCCAATGGATCAAAGTAGCGTTACCAAACGATTGTATGTTCGAAGTTGAATTTACTTGAATATTTATTACCCGTGTTGGCTCTTGAATGAACACGGTCTCGTGTGTTGAGAGCCTCCTTCATTCACTGGTGCCTGTGATTGTTGTGCACTTAACTATGTCCTAGTAACTCGCAAGGGTGTTGAGTGACGATGCTTAATACTTCCTTGCAATTAAAATGCAAGATATTTTCTCAGTATTTGTGGTGTGTCCAATGTAGCATATGTTTTTGAGTGTGCGGTCTCTATAACTGCACTTGTATTCATACTACGTTAGTATGCTTCAGTTTGTCAAAGAGGGCAGAACTTTTTTTCACGCGAGAAGCTATACAAGGGTTCGACTGAATGATAGTATGAATCCTTGAGTTTTAAGTGCATGGTTTACAATCCCTGTCAATTATATCCCATATCGTCTTTTCGTCCTTCTTATAGGAATGAGTATTTTTTTAAATTCACTAAATGGCTTTCTTTTGGCGGACGATACTCCATGACACCATGAATTAATTATTACCATTCATGGATTTACTTGTATTAGTTGGTTTACGATGAGTCTGTGACGAATCTACCATAATTACCAACCACAAGATCACCGAGGAATGGTATTCTGCCTCCTGCACTTTTCTTGGCAGTGAATATCAAGCCTGAGACTTTTTGAAGGTTACCTTGAAGCCTCTTTAATATATTTTTGTCGTCAACAAATATGAATGTCATAAACATAGCTACAGTATGGCTTAGGTATGTTAGGTTCAGATGGATGGGCCAAGCTAGGGCTTGGCCCATCCATCTGAAGGGTAGACAATTCGAGATGCTACATAAATGCCTGGGCGAATAGGACCCCTCTAATGGGGACCTCATTGCCCCATCATCAACATGCAAAGAGAGAGCTTATGCAATGGGCAACTTCAAGGAGCTTATGTGGTGATGGTCCTTGGCATATACCGCAAAATTGCTCGAGGTACCTGGAGTGTAGTAAGGTGATCTTGTTAATATATAGTTGAGTATTATGTTGAGGGTCCTCTCCACTGGTATTTCAATGAAGACATTCAAAGTCAAGGAAAGTTAAGATCTTGTGTGGCTCTCTCATTTTAAGAACGATGAATTCATTGCATGATTTCAAGAAGACTGTGGTTCAGATGTATCTCTGTATTATTTGATTCAATCTCTATGCAAGTTTATATGATAACGTGGGAATCTGCGAAGCCTAAGGGGTTAGCCAGGTTTGTGAGTCTTCACATTATCATTGCCAAAATAGTAACGTGATTCAAAATGTTATTTTCTAATTTTAGACCTTGAATCACTGTGTTTGCTACATCTATGATGAGCTCACAAGTTTTTCAGGATTCTCTGTTTAACCCATCCTTAGACAAAGTCCATTCCATCCAGCGGTCGACCCCAAATATGCATTCATCCATTTTAACATGATGCTCATTCAAGAGGAATTTGCTAATATAATTTAATTGTTACATATTAGCATACTGTGCATATTTAGGCATGGGTTCGGTTAGGTGTTTAGATTCTGTTTGTATTTGTACTATATGGGTGAATCATTTACAGAATTGTACTAAGCGCAACAGTCGTCAGCGGAGAACTTGTTCAAGAAGTGCAGGCGATGAGTCACAATAACGTGGCTAAAGTATGTTGTTCAAGAAGTGTTCGAACACCATCAGTTAAGTTGTGTGTAAAACGCTTTTCATTTATAAATAGGGATTGGCAGGTGCACAGAATGGACTTTGGCCATTTGTTTATAGGGGAATAATTCTGAAGCTAGTTACACAATTGTGTATATTACATACAAATAAATATTGTTACGCAAAAAGCTACTGCTTAATACCCAAAAGGTGGTATGCTTCAGTGGTGCAATAAAAAAAAATGCATTTAACTTACCAGAAGTATCAGAAAAATATTGAATTAAAATACAAACTACTTTAATCAAAATAAAAGAATTACCTTTAAACATTTTTGTAATTCATTTGGTATAAAGCACAATTTTTCCAGCCCTTACCATCCTCAGAGTCAAGGGGGAATCGAGCGGTTCCACCAAACTCTCAAGAAAATGTTGAAGACAATTGGGGAAGATTCACCCAGACATTGGGATGATAATTTACCATTTGTTTTGTTTGCGGCAAGAGATGGATTGCACAGTGCACTAGGTAGTTCTCCATTCGAGCTTGAATTCGGACATCAGGTGAGAGGAGCTTTAAAAATGTTACATGAGAAATTGTTAGGAGATGTTACAGCCAGGCAGAGTGAGCGTTAACAGACGGATGTAAAGAGCAAGCTGTCCAGAACGAGGGAGTTGGCTTTACGACATCTAAGTGAACAACAACAGGTAATGAAGCAAAAACATGACCAGAGGTTCAAGGCCAAACTCAGAGTTTTTGAGCCAGGAGATTTGGTATTGGTCTTGAAGCCTCGTATGGGTACGTCTATGCCTCATAAATTTGCAGGACCGTATCAAGTAGTAAAACGTCTTGGGGAAGTTACTTATAAAGTTTCCCATCCCAAACAGAAACGACAGACCATGAGTGTACATGTAAACCGGTTGAAGGCTTATTGTGGGCCTAGTATTGTGGCTTGTTGTGTTGCTGAGGAGGTAAATCCTGAAGAGTCGAGTGTTGCAGAGGAAGATGGTAATTCTTGTTTGTCTAATTCCAGCAGTTCCGGGGAAGAATTGTTGTCATTTGCAGGATGAGGAGAGAGCAGAGTTCCAGGACCTTTTGGAGGTGTCTTCTAGCTTGTTTGGGGAGGTCCCCACTCAGACTTCTCTCATTACTCACGACATTAACCTGACAAATGTAACTCCAGTTCGGCTACACCCTTATCGAGTGACACCCGAGAAACGTCGTATCATCCAGGAGGAGGTTGATTATCTTCTTCGACATGGGTTCATTAGACCCAGTCGAAGTTCCTGGAGTTCACCGTGTCTATTAGTACCAAAACCAGAAGATAAGTGGAGATTAGTAGTGGATTATAGAAAACTCAACCAGGTAACTGTAGCTGATGTATAACCTTTACCATTATTGGGGGACTGTATAGATACTATAGGTATCTAAGTTTGTATCGCAATTGGACTTATCTAAGGGATATCACCAGATACCTCTTACAGATTTTGCAAGGGAAGTGACAGCATTTATAACTCCTGATGGAGCTTACGAGTTTAATGTAATACCTTTTGGATTAAGGAATGCTCCAGCCACTTTTCAGAAATTAATGAATTGTTTGTTGAAGTATGTGCCAGATTGTAGGGCATATTTGGATGACATTGTGATTTTCAGTAAGAATTTCGTAGATCATATGTCTAGTTTAAAGAAATTGTTTAATGTGTTACAACATGCTAATTTGACTGTCAATATGAAGAAATGTAGTTGGGTTAAAGGAACTATAGTGTATTTAGGACATGAGATCGGACAAGGAAGGATAGTCCCATTGCAAGACAAGATCCAGGCAATTGTGGAGTTCCCAGTCCTAACAAATAAGAAGCCTGTGTAGAGATTTATTGGAATGTGTGCGTATTATAGAAGATATTGTAAAAACTTTTCCATTGTTGCTGCACCCATAACAAATCTTCTAAGGAAACAGGTAAAATTTAAGTGGACGCAGGAGTGTCAGAACTCTTTTCAGAAGTTGAAAGTAATTCTCTCTACTTCACCTGTGCTAGCTAGTCCACAGTATGATAAACCTTTTATTCTTCACAAAGACGCTTCAGATCTAGGAGCAGGTGCTGTTTTGTTCCAAGTAGGACCAGATGAGTTAGAACATCCTGTTAATTATTTCTCTCGTAAGTTTGACAGGAGACAAATTAATTACTCTATAGTTGAGAAAAAAGCACTTTGTTTAATATTGGCAGTGAAGAAATTTGAGACATATTTGTCAGGAAATCAAGTGGTAGTATATACAGATCATAATCTATTGACATTTATCAACTCTATGAAGTGTAAAAACCAGAGAATACTTAGATGGTCATTGATTCTGCAAGAATTCAATATTGTAATTCGTCATATTTCTGGGAGGCAAAATGTTATTGCTGATGCCTTATCCAGGGGATTTCCTGTTGCAGTGCCATAATATGTAGCGTTCCTTATTCATAAGATGTACGTAAATTTTGTATTTTTTTTTTACTGTGTGAAATTTCATTGCTTTGTACTTTGATTTTAGTTGAAGTATTTTCATGTTGTATTTTCATGTTATATTTCATGCAGTCAAAAAAAAAAATGAAATCAACCTTCAGTTAATTCTATTTTTTTCTTAGGGGACGGAAGGGATGTTACGAATCTTACTAGGATTCTAACATTACTCTTGATGCTTATATACTTTATTGTCTTGTTCTATAATTAATATAGTATCCAATTGTATGATGATAGAATATGGTATGTTAATTAGTGTAGCATGCTGTAGTGTGCCTGAGTTGCATTATATTGTATGAGGCTTTTTGCAAGTTTATTCGTGTTGGTTTCTTCCATGGGGGATGACCATATTTGGATGTGGCCAGTGTGGGAACTTGATGTCAAACGAGTGGTTATAGTTCAACCTTGATTAATTCTTATTATTGTTTGCCAGTAAATTATATTGAACAATGTAACAGTATTAAATACTATTAAGATTAATAATGATTTGAATATTAGTACTACATTTTGTTAGTAGAATTTCCACAATAGTTTATGTGGATGTTTAGTTGATATTGTGGTAGGACGCCGCCCTGGGAACAGACGCTTGGTCAGAGGCGTGGCAGCATTGGTCGAGAGGAGACATGTTTTAAGTTAAGTCAGTGGTTATTGTTATTTTAGCTAAATACTCGGTTAATTCTCTGGGTAGATGATTGTGTATTATTCCTTTTAGTAATTCATGTGCTGGTGATATTGCTCATTGCTCAATAAGGATTTTTATTTATATTATTGCATGCTAAAGAATATTTCTAGCTATTATATTTATCATTTAATTGTTGTTTGTCACCCTTAGCATCTTGAGATGATTTCGTTTTTTTTTTTTTTTTAGTGTCCCAGCGGCCCGGTCCTCGACCAGGCCTCCACCCCCAGGAAGCAGACCGTGACAGCTGACTAACACCTAGGTACCTATTTACTGCTAGGTAACAGGGGGCATAGGGTGAAAGAAACTCTGCCCATTGTTTCTCGCCGGCGCCTGGGATCGAACGCAGGACCACAGGATCACAATTCCAGCGTGCTGTCCGCTCGGCCGACCGGCTCCAGCATAGATATATTGTTTTCCCAATTTATGCAGTGTTGTTTCTTTACCCCTAAACACCTGTTGGCAAGGCCGATATAATATATATTGATCACTGCGGGAAAAGATCCGTACTAAGTCTCAAGGGTTGTAACACCTAGTAGCCAGAATGTCGTACTCGGCCTACTATGCAAGGTCCGATTTGCCTAATAAGCCAAGTTTTCCTGAATATATATATTTTTCAAAAAAAATTTCTTATGAAATGATAAAGCTATCCATTTCATTATGTATGAGTTAATTGTTTTTAAATTTGAGTTAAATCTAACTTACATATATGACCGAACCTATCCAACCCTACCTAACCTAATCAAACCTATCTTAACCTAACCTATACTTACACAATTAAGTCAATAATTTATGTTCCTAATAAAATATAACAATAATAATTAAAATAAACTAATTGTAAATAATTTATTGAAAATAAAAAAAATTACTATAAAAAATATATATATGCCCCAATCCACACCGAATACAGGTGTATTTGCGGCGAGGCAGAGGCCGACAGATACGGACGGCATGGCCTTCTCTGCCAAAGGACAGGAGGATGGCATGCAAGACACGGCGAGGTCAATGACATTATTAAAAGAAGCCTTACCATAGCCGGTTGTCCAGCAGAGAGAGAGCCCCGTTCCCTAATGTCCCGCAACTCTGATGAGCCTGTCGGTCGCCCAGACGGAATCACAGTGAACCCCTGGAAGAATGGTAGACAGTTGGTGTGGGACTACACTTGCGTTTCAACTTTAGCCAATACCTGTGTTGACTTCAGTGCTACACAAGCAGAAATCCGGACTCCACCTGCCAAAGATCATTGGGGAATATAAACCTGGATATGCGTATGGAAATGTCAAGACACAGAAGCCTGGAAACCCACTTCAGCCAATCATTAGCCAGATACCCACACCCACGTACAGACTGGCGAAGTGACTCAACGGCCTGCTGACTCCTTATGTTCCTTGCGCCTTCAGCCTGAAGTCTCCAAAGGAATTTGTTGACTTATTGTGGGGCACACGGGCCACAGGGATAAGAGCCTCGTTGGACGTAGAATCGCTGTTTACCAACGTGCCTGTGGACGAGACAATCGGGATGATAGCCGACAGAGTGTATCGTGATCCAGCCTGTACTCCTCTTGACATATCCGAAAATATTCTAAGGAAACTACTCCAAGCTTGTACTAAAGAGGCACCCTTCTTGAGCCCGGATGGGCACATGTATAAGCAAGTAGATGGGGTCGCCATGGATTCTTCCCTAGGTGTCCTGTTTGCAAACTTCTACATGGGTATCATCGAGCAAAAAGTCTTAGTCGACATGAACTTGAAACCGGCCATATACTGCAGGTATGTTGACGACATTTTTACACAAGTACCTGATGTCAGACATCTGCAGGAGCTGAAGGAGGCATTTGAGCAGAGTTCCGTGCTGCGTTTCACTTACGAGATGGAAAAGGATGGGAAGCTGCCCTTTCTAGATGTAACAGTCATGGAAAAGAGCGGAGGTTTCCACACTGCAGTCTACACTAAGGAAACGAACATAGGAATGTGCCTAAATGCCAACAGCGACTGCCCAGACAGGTACAAGAGGAGTGTTGTTAACGCATATGTCGACCATGCTCTCAGCCACAGCTCAGAATGGAAGCAAGTCGACGAAGAACTCTGTAGGGTAAGGCAGGTCCTAGTCAACAACGGCTTCTCCAATGGTTTCGTCGAAGGACATCATAAGAAGGAAAGTGAAACGCCATGCAACCTCTGAAGAGACAACTAACACAACACCTATACCCCCTATTAGACTATTTTACAGGAACTTCTTTTCCACAGCTCATAAAACAGAGGAAAGGGTCCTGAAAGATATTGTTAATAGAAACGTTATCCCTACAGACAAAAATCAGAGGATACAACTGACGATTTACTATAAAACCAGAAAAACGGCCAGCCTACTCATGAGAAACTCTCCAGACACAAAGCAGAACGCTTTAAAAGAGACCAACGCCGTCTATGCCTTCAAATGCCCACTTGGGGACTGTAAGCTCCAAAAAACCCAGTATATAGGCAAGACAACAACATCTCTTTCTAGGCGTTTAACGATGCATAAACAACAGGGCTCCATTAAGGAACATATAATCTAATCCCACAACTAAACCATCGCCAGAGAAATCCTTGTAAACAACACAGAAATCATCGATAGATACAGCGACAGCAGGCGGCTTGACGTTTGCGAGGAACTACACATTAAGAAGTCAACACCAGCAATCAACAGCCAATTAATGCACAACTATATTCTACCCACCTCAAGACTCCGCTCCAATATAGAAGCATCAAGAAATATGGACCAATAGGCTTTCTACAATCACTTCCATTTCAATACCCAATGTTTCGTGTTCTGTCTTGTGTTGATGAAATTAATACCCTATTAATGCCACCTCTTGTTCTGTGTTGTGTTGATGAAATTAATACCTTATTAATGCCACCTCACTCAAATGTAGATATAAACAAAAATCGAAGATGTGTAAGTTCTATTCAGTTGTGTATTTGTAAACTAAAGTCTTTGAAAATGTAATAAGTTTTACGAAACGCGCTCGTGTCGCGTCAGACTAGAAATAAAAATGAATTTTGGAGAATTGATTTTTGAATTACCTCCAACAGTGAAAAGAAATGTACGAAAGATTGAGAAAATTCGTGTTAGAATTATTAATCTTACTTTTTCGGTCATATTTAATAATATATGTCTACAGGAAAGACTGCTACCAAAATATACTAATATATATATATATATATATATATATATATATATATATATATATATATATATATATATATATATATATATGTCGTACCTAGTAGCCAGAACTCACTTCTCAGCCTACTATGCAAGGCCCGATTTGCCTAATAAGCCAAGTTTTCATGAATTAATGTTTTTTCGTCTACCTAACCCACCTAACCTAACCTAACCTAGCTTTTTTTGGCTACCTAACCTAACCTTACCTATATATATAGGTTAGGTTAGGTTAGGTAGGGTTGGTTAGGTTCGGTCATATATCTACGTTAATTTTAACTCCAATAAAAAAAAATTGACCTCATACATAGTGAAAAGGGTAGCTTTATCATTTCATAAGAAAAAAATTATAGTAAATATATTAATTCAGGAAAACTTGGCTTATTAGGCAAATCGGGCCTTGAATAGTAGGCTGAGAAGTGAGTTCTGGCTACTAGGTACGACATATATATATATATATATATATATATATATATATATATATATATATATATATATATATATATATATATATATGTTGTACCTAGTAGCCAGAATGTAGTTGTTGGCTTCTATGCAAGGCCCAATTTGCCAAATTAGACAAGTTTTCCAAAATTTCAATATTTTTCTCATTTTTTTCTTATGAAATGATAAAGCCAATTATTTCATTATGTATGAGCTATTTTTTTTTTTAATTGAGTTAAAACTAACGTAGATATAAGACCAAACCTAACCAACCCCTAACCTAAACTAATCTGTCTTAACCTAACATAAACTATCATAATTAAGTCAATAATTTATGTTCTTAATATAATATAATAATAATAATTCAAATCAACTAATTGGGAACAATTTATTGAAAATAAAGAAAATCCTCTGATGTCTTTCATCCGATTAGTCAGATGTCTTTCATCTGACTAATAAATAATTTTGGTTTAATAAGTTATCAAGATGTTATCAACAATATTCTTTCGGCGTTCGTCTTTTCCAACTTGAGCGACCCCTTTGAAAACGCGATACTTAGGTTAACCCATTCTATAGTTGGGTCAGTTTCCCTTATGGTTCGGAACATATGCAAGGAATTTTGGAATTGGGAAGCCTTGGGTAGAAGGAAAAATTAGGGAAGTCCTGGGACGCAGGAATGTCACTGTGCAAGTGCAGAGTTTTGGGAACATTAATTGGAAAAGGCATGCAGATCATCTCATGCCAAGGTTCACGCGGAATTTTAAAGACCCTTCAGGTGAGTATGGGGCAACTAGTGATACCCATCCTAATAATGAAGGGGTAGCTGCACCTGCAGGAGACAGGGAGGCAGAGCAAGGGGCAACAGAGGGTAATGGAGATACAGTTAACCCTATGGACTCTACAGAAAGTAATTCAGAAGAATGTTTCCCAGAACTAACAGGTCGGGACTCCCAGTTGAGAAAATCAGGAAGAGTTATACGATCGCCTGATAGACTTAACCTGTAGGGGTAGAGTTTAATTAAATGGAGAGGAATGTTGGGATTGAGTACTACAGATGTTGGTTGCATGTTTGGAGCAGATGCTCTTTTATTTATAATCTTGTAGATAGTAAGTTATGTACCTTATAATTGTTTTGCTGTTGTTGTGAGTTGTTGACAATAAACCATGTGAACGAAGATTGTTTCTCTTCCGCCATCAAACGTAACAGCTGTCTTCTCTGGTAGATTTACCTTAAGGTATGATAAATGCGATAAGATACGATAAGGACTGAATGTGGTCAATTATTACTGTCGAGAATAGTTCTGGGTCTACAGGGGGGTCAGTGACATTTGTCGCTGTGACGTGAACTGGTTTAGGCTACTGGTCACTGATTTATCCACTGAGATCCATAGAAACTAACTCGGCTTATACTAATTGTACCAGACTCAATCTGGAATAAATGTTGGTTTTCAGCTGGCATAGGCTTCTTCAGGTTCAAGACTCTACCTATAATAAGCTAGATACCTTCCATGCCGCCCAGGCATGGAAGGTATCTAGCTTATCAGGCTCAGCATTCTGTTGCATGATGACTTTGAGATAGTCATCTGCAGCCTCGTTCGTTCTCTCCAACTTTTGCTTGGCCACTACTATGTGGTTTTCTAATACTTTGACTGTGGCACCTGATTGAACCAGCTGATTACACACATTCAACTGTCGAGTCACATGGCCTTTGTGACTCCAGTATGAACTAAGATATAGTAAGCAGTTGCTGGACATTTCTTCTGGTGCACAGTCTGTGGATTTTGGCTTAGTTGATGCCATGATTTGGTTATAAAAATAACTACGGTACTGTTCATATATACATGGAACCAATACGATTATTGATATCCTAATATCCAATTCCTTAGGAAGGCTATGTTAATCATATCTTACGTAGAGGTTAGCTTACCTACCTAATATTAAATAGCTAATATTTGAATAGCACTTTGGTGTCTCTACAGGAATTCCTAGGCTTAGGTCATCATTATCAGCGTAGGATGGGGAGTGATACCTCAGTAATACTCAAAATGTACACAGTAAATTATAATAAGATATGGAAAACACAATTCGTGTATAATAATAAGTCCTACCCTTGACTTGGGTTTGCACAATAATAAATGTTGACTAGGCTGTACTGCCTGGTACAATGCTAGTCTGCTAATAATCCTACCTAACTAGGTTGGCTAAGAATAATAAGTTAAGCTAAAGTTGTGCACACCTTAGCACAATTCAAGTCTAAAACCTACCACTATGGGTTGGCATAAAATACAATAATGATGCTAATAGTGCAAATTCAGGATAGTGCTATGTTTTTTTTTATAATTTTTGATTTATATAGAGTATATACAAGTGATTATATATGTGACAAGTATTCTACTACTATAAATGATTATATATGTCTGTGGCAGATATACAACTGCCGTGATTCTATAATAATATCCTAACACCTGACAATACTTCCTAATTAAAGTAAAACGTTATCAGGGATAATAAATCCTACCACCTGATAATACTACTTAATTAAAACGTATAATTATATCAGGGATGATAAATGATTAATGAATTGTGGACAACCTAACTTCTGGCTATATTCTACTAATTATACTGGTTCTTTAATAATAGACTAGAACTCTAGAGTCTAGAGCATCTCCTTTCGAATGATCATAAAATATGAGGGGGAAATTTGGCTCTAGTTTAATACTAATAAATGTATACTAAATACTAAATAAATGTAATAAATGGTCTAGAACCAGTATAGATTAATATTAAATATGGCTCATCAGGTTCAATAAGTTGACCAGAAAATATGTTGGTATGAATTTTAATAAACTGATTGATGTATAATTCAATGAATGCAAAATAATAATAAATTCTAAGAAAGCTCGAAGGACCAGAATACTATGTTAAATGAGAGAACCAGTGACTTATGGATCTCTATGATTAAATGCAAGAAATTCTATTATTCTATTCATATGCAATGAACTGTAAAATTCTATACAGTCTAGAACCTCTTCCCATGACATTTTTTTTTTGGGGGGGTGGGGGGTCTTCTATGAGGTTAGTCTACATAATGCATAATGTGTATAATGATAATATGCATACACATAGATTATAATGATTAGTAAAATGTAATACAAAAATACTACTGCATATTAAAGATTAAATAATATGTAATCAAAATGCAAATATAGAAATGTATTGACTTTCACAGCTGAGAGGAACTATCTACAATGAGAACTAATTAAATCTCAGTTGTGACAGAGTAACGTAGTTGGAGTCCAATCTCTACAACAGTCTGGAATCAGGCATGAGATAGTGAGCCTTGGAACACGTGAGTATATGACAGTCACACACCTCCTCAGTTGTGTTGCCCCATGCTGCAATAATTATCTTCCATAATTACCACTCCAAACTAGTATTTACACATATAAATGCAATATCTAAATGATTGGAGGGGTGAAAGTATCACTTACATGGGGTTTATTTTTTGAAGCCTACAGCGTCACGACATGGCACCTACATTAATTATTTGGTAACAAACTACGTGCTCTTAAATGTTGTGTTTCCTCGTGGCCGTCCTCCTTCCACCGTAACCGGCGGTGGGAAACAGCTCTGGCGAGGTTGCGTATTGGCCATACTCGCTTAACCCATGGTCACTTGATGGAGCGCCGCCCTGCTCCTTATTGTCCTAGTTGCATTGTCCCTCTTACGGTCGTGCATGTCCTTCTTGAATGTCCTGACTTCCAGGACGAGCGTGTGTCTTGCTTTCCGACCGCCCCTCGCGGTCACCTGTCCCTCAATAGAATTCTTGGTGACTCGGATACTTTTGATATCGTTCGCCTTATGCGTTTTTGTTCTCGTATTGGCATCATTGGTGATATTTAGCGCCCTCTGATTATTTTGCGCATTTGATGGTGCTACATAGCCTTCCCGGTTTGGTGCCTTCTTTTGATAATTAGTTACTTACTTATATTAATTATTATTAGAGCTCAAAATAATAATTCAAAGAGGTAAAAATGCCTGCCGAATTTGTGTCCATGATTCTGGTAAGCTGCGTCCTCAATCTGAAGCCCGATGATGTACGGATGCTTGCAGAATTGTGAGAATTATAAGGACTGCTTTGGAACACCTGGCTGCCAGGGAAACTAATAAGGCGAGAGAGTCCTCCTTCCCTCTCAGGGAGATACGCATGCACGAAATGTCCCAATGGGGGACTCGAGCATAAATGCTTTTGATTAATTAAAGATAAATAGGAAAGGAAGTGTTTATAACAACATTTTATATCATAATTAAATACATTATGTGGTAATATTTGATACCGCATTGCAGGTCAGTTAATGTAGACTGCACAAATAAAACGAGAATCCTTTGGAAGTGGAAATGATTTTAGGTTATAATATTATGTACTGGAACAGCTATCTAACTAGATAAAGGAATTCCAGTAAACTGTAGTATACTAAATAAAGTATACCAATTAATAAAAAATTATCCTTAATAAAGGAAAGTAAATAGTTGGATTTCTATTACACCTACAGATATATGGAAATTTATTATCTGTGGGTGGCTGTCGCAACAGTGCCACAATTCTAGGAGAAATTACATGATGTTCCACATCCTAATGCAATAAATTTTGTGATATTTGCCTACGGATTAGTAGTGTTAGTTAATTATGACGCTTAGTACAGGAAAGACATTCCTGTTGGAAATAACCAACAGTTTTATACATTTTTGTATTTTATGCAACCTTTGTATTAACCACAAGTAGTTACTAAAATTACTAACTTGTAGATTTAATCATCATCATGATTTATTTAGACATATTGCCAGATTCTTCCTAGTCAGAGTGACGACGTGAGGAACGACAGGCAGTAACATGAATTCTCTCCACATTTAGTTGGATTTATAACAAGAATCCAGTTTATCATTTCCTTTACTAAAAATAGTTACTTACTAATAAGCTTAATTTCGTAGTATACTACTACTTACTGGAACTCCCTTATTTATTTGATATAAAACATTCTAGAGGAAATTACTTTGATGTAAATGATTTTACTTTAAATTTTCTCGATTGACTGCACAACTTTAATAAGTCAATTTACGTTACGAGAAATTCTATTTTATCTTAGAAGAATTTAATGTGATATTAATACTCGTATTACCTCTTCCTTCCTTAGTCAATTGCGATATACATATCCATTTACGCTCGAGATGTCAATCGGGAGCCGCACATGCGCAATTAGGAAGAGGAGGAAGACTGGAGAGCGTCACTAGACACGAGAGAACACGACGTGGACGCCATTGACAGCGTGCAGCAGAGCTACGTTTTGATCCCATTTATTTCGCTCCAACGACCAGTAGAGCGGTGCCACGTTATCTGGCACAGTAGCCGTGTCCCAGACTAGCATATGAGCAATTCCAAAGTCAACGCCTTTCAAGCAGCAGCTGGAGGACGAAGAATTGCTCAAGTCTCCACATCAACGGACACGCGGCTCGGCAGCTAGGTTTACCTTTTTGTTATTATGTGGCCACAATTAACATTTAGGCTAGTTGTCGTTAGTCCGTAGAACAAACAAACAAATCCCGTACGTGTCTTGAGTAATTTTACAATCTAAATAGATGATTATTTGCATTATTTCTCTCTAGAAGAAATTTATAGTGCTTGAATATAAATTGCACAGATATTGGCTGAAATTTCCTACAGTTATCCTCATGATTTAGGATTTATTTGTAGTTACTTATTATGTAGAAGATTTCTACAATGAAATTGCCTTTCAGTACCAAGGCGACGTCAACCGAGGTGCTAGGCTTCCCACCGTTCCATGCAACAATTTACCCTATGCAACACGTCGTCGGTGGAGCGTAGCAACTGATTACACCTCACTAGAGTTACAGCTAAGCTGTCCCTTTTTTATCTGTAGCAATAACTCTGTAATTACAGTAGTGATTTCTAAAGGAGATCAATTATACTAACCCATTGATTTACTGATACTGTTCAACATTTCAGTAGTATATTGAGGAGCATTTACCTCCAATTAATATTATATAATCAACCTTATTTACTTTTATATTTTACTTACTCTGGTGAAGAACCAGTACCAGAATAATGCTAGGGATGTATTAATCTTTTAGCATGTAACCCCCCAATTTTGTGTAAGTTAATTTAACTCCATTTATATCAGAAATACAGTTTCACTAAGATCCATAGGACACTAGTTCTTGGGATCAGTTTTTCCATTGCTGTATTTTGTTTTCCACTTTTTCTCAAAAAGTGCTGGTCCTTCATAGCTATCGAAGTATATATTTAATTATTAGTTATTGAAGTCAGGTTTTCCCCCACAATTCTATTGTACTAATAATTAGTAAATGAGTGTTAAAAGATTATGACGCCCAATACAGGAAACACATCCTGTTGTATTAGGGATGAGAAATATTTGTTGGATATTTACAAGGAACTTCCCACACCTTCAAATCCCCACAAGGACAAGTGTCCAATATAGGCCGACTTACAGGGTCAGCCAATCATAATAAAAAATGCCTTAGGGTAAGTCTTCAAAGGAGAAGATCGCAGCTAAAATGCCTTAGGGTAAGTCTTCAAAAGAAAGGACCAAAATCACACAAAGTTTCTCTGGAACAGGATTTCAGTAACCCACTTAATGAAATATTCACCTGCAGGGTTGCATCAGTTTTCTTTGGTGTTACTTCTTTTTCATTTCTACTTTCAAGTAACCTTAGGAACGTCTTTGTAGAGGCACCTTAGCACAAGCAAAATTTTAAACTCGCAATAGCCTGTAAGTGAACACTTACCAGAGGACTACCAGTAGTGAAACAAATAGGTAGGGATGATCCATTACCTAATACATTCTGAGAAAGATTGGCCGTAATAACAATGGGATCAAATTATCTTAAACATCTTTAAGTTTCTCACAACATAATAAACTGAAAATAACTTTTTAAGCTATATGTGCTCTGTTATGCCTTAAGAAAGGGCTATAGTACTGTAGCCTAACTCACACAAACGAGCATTGCCCCACTGTTCACAAATTACTTAGGGTAGCACCGTTAAAAGAAATGATAAATTGAATCAATTAGCATTAACCCTCTACTTAGATAGGCTTTAGGGAAATTAGTTAGGGTCAGCAGAGTACAAGCTGAGTCTGTAACAACTTATTACGGAAATAAATCTGACTATATTCACAGAGAATGATTCCAATATCCTCATTTAAAGTTAAGGATGGGTTAATGATGTCATCCCATGTAGATGGGATGGCATCTGAACGATTTAATTTCTTTCTTGTTATGCATCCTCACACCCATTCTTTGGGGCGGTGGGGAAATGGTTAGAGAGGCACACAATTGGTTCGGGAACTGAATCCCATTGATCGTTTAGCTAGGTATGTGACAATCTCTTGTAGCTAGTTTCACAACAAGAGACTCCCAACAGTCACTAATATTGGGTATTGGAAATGCTCATTAAATTTAGATGGGATAGGGAAAGCTTAAGGGGCAAATTGGGCTTTGGTTGTGCTATGACAAGGCAAACCCCCTGAATATAATATATTTTAGCTGAAAATAAAAGGGATCTCCTGTGTGCAGCAGGGGGAAAGGGTTTGAGAGGCGCATAATCGTTTTTGAAACTGAACCCCACATATTGTTTAGCTAGGTGAGTGACAGTCTCTTGAAAGCTAATTATGCGATTGCCACTGTTACATACACATGCACACATGTACACAGACACATATACATATCAATATATTTTTTATCACAAGTGATTCAACAAGAGGCTTGCAACGGTCACTATGCAAGGCATTTTTACATCTAAGCCTTGTCTCGCAGTTGCTAGTCTCGCTCCACACCCGCCCAACTTGGGAGTCATGTGCATCCTTTACCCACAGTATGCAAATATTTTGGTTACTTCACTAAGATTCCTGGCAGCACGTCATTATAAATAAAGAACTTGCACATTTCTTGGACTCCATTAATAGTGTTATATAATAGGGACTTCTTTTGTATTCTATTATATAATGACGCAAAGTATGCGAATAGTTAAACTTGCTCAATGAATTTGTGTTAGTTTGCATAAGTAATTGTATGGGTTTGTATAAGTTTTTGAGAATATAATTGAATGCTAGTTTAGTTAATTTATTTTGTACCCCATAGTCATCTTGTGGGGTGGGTAGTGGAAAGGGCTACAGTAGCGGGTAATGGACTCTGGGACTGAACCCAACAACTCATTTAGCTCGAGCAAGAAAACAAACACCAAAAATGTGTAAACGAACTTGCTAAAATGAATTTGTGCTAGTTTGCAAATGTGATTGTATAGGTTTTTGCACAAGTTTGATAATATAATTGAATGTTAGTTTAGATGGTTTATTATGCAACCCATACCCATCTTGTGGGCGATAGTGGAAAGGGCTACAGAGATGCATAATGGGACTCAGAGACTGAACCCTGCACAATTCATTTAACTAAAGCAAGTTTTTTGCAATCTTGATGAGCTAGTTTACAAAATCCAATGCACAGCATTTACTATGTCCAAAAAGCTTGGATGTTGGGAACTGAATGTGGGCCTGTACACAAGTGGCTGTGCATTCTGTTGTAAATGAGGAACAGTAGATGAATGAGAAGAAATCAAAATGTGGGATGGGAAAAGAGAGAGAGAGAGAGAGAGAGAGAGAGAGAGAGAGAGAGAGAGAGAGAGAGAGAGAGAGAGAGAGAGAGAGAGAGAGAGAGAGAGAGAGAGAGAGAGAAAGAGAGAGAGAGAGAGAGAGAGAGAGAGAGAGAGAGAGAGAGAGAGAGAGAGAGAGAGAGAGAGAGAGAGAGAGAGAGAGAGAGAGAGAGAGAGAAAGAGAGAGAGAGAGAGAGAGAGAGAGAGAGAGAGAGAGAGAGAGAGAGAGAGAGAGAGAGAGAGAGAGAGAGAGAGAGAGAGAGAGAGAGAGAGAGAGAAAGAGAGAGAGAGAGAGAGAGAGAGAGAGAGAGAGAGAGAGAGAGAGAGAGAGAGAGAGAGAGAGAGACATATATATATATATATATATATATATATGTCGTACCTAATAGCCAGAACGCACTTATCAGCCTACTATGCAAGGCACGATTTGCCTAATAAGCCAAGTTTTCCTGAATTAATATATTTTCTCTAATTTTTTTCTTATGAAATGATAAAGCTACCCATTTCATTATATATGAGGTCAATTTTATTTTATTGTAGTTAAAATTAACGTAGATATATGACCGAACCTAACCAACCCTACCTAACCTAACCTAACCTATCTTTATAGGTTAGGTTGGGTTAGGTAACCGAAAAAGGTAGGTTAGGTTAGGTTAGGTAGGTTAGGTCGTCGAAAAAACATTCATTCACGAAAACTTGGCCTATTAGGCAAATTGGGCCTTGCATAGTAGGGTGAAAAGTGCGTTCTGGCTACTAGGTACGACATATATATATATATATATATATATATATATATATATATGAATAAACATGGAGATAGGATGGGAAAACAAGAGAAACTATTGAGGAAACATACTGGAAAGATTTTCTCAACTTTAAATCTCTATAACAAGACAATAAAAAGTTATTACAAATATTACAAGTAATAATAATAATACTGTTATACATAGTCTGTTATTATTTGATATAAATACTAGCATTGAGAACGCCAGCCAAACCTGATTTATTAAAATATATTATTATGAATGCGCTAAAGTTTGTATGTAATATTTATTGTAAAAGCATTATAATTCATTATTTTTTTCATTCAAATAGAGGCATTTTATATGTCAAATATAATGTCAATATAAATTTGTAACATAATTTTCTCATTATTTTAAATAAATAGAGTTTTTGCAAGATTGTTGTTGATATGCATCTGGTATTTAGGTGGGAGTGGGGGTACTTTGCTGGATGCCCTTTGGATAAATATAGTTTTTGCAAAATCATATGTTGATTAGTGCATGAGTGACTGGGAAGACTTAGGGAAAACTGTGGGACATTTGCTGGGGTGTTTAGGGAGGGATGTGAGAAATATGGAACATTTTTTTTATGCTGTCCCTTATTCCAATGATCTTATTTCAAAGATCGATATTTGCTTGGCGCTATAATTCCATATTAAAAAAAAACAAATTCAACCCTTGATATAACTAGAAAAGCCCATGGGACTGTACAAAAAATATAGCATTGCTATTGGCATTCAAATAAAATTAACTAACTACATTTTAATATAATGACTTTTTTTGTTTTATTGTAGAACTTCAACAAAATTTTGAAGTTCTGAAGCAAAGTGAAATTGACACCAGTAATTCCATCTATCATCATACTATCATGCAAGAGAAGCCACTTATCTATGGATCATCCAATAAAATCAGCAGACTTCTAGATGTTACTACTGCTCGGTTTAGACTCGGTTACAAGTATCTCTGGGAATGATCATTATCTGCTGATGTAGACCTGACCAAATGTAATCTGTGTCAACAAAATTATTTGCACACCCTGATGGAGTGCAGAAAGATAAATGAATTCAGAGACAATTCTATAACAAATTTTCCAGAGATGTGCAAATATTTCATTCAAAATAATATGCTACCAGAAATCGTAGTCAAATATCCCCAGTTTGCTAACTGAAGGTAGTAACTAAGTGATTGTAACCTACCTATCCACTGCTGCCCACTAGATGGGGGGCGGTGTGAATCTTATCTATCATAAGGTTATCTTGAGATGATTTCGGGGCTTAGTGTCCCCGCGGCCCAGTCCTCGACCAGGCCTCCACCCCTAGGAAGCAGCCCGTAGCAGCTGTCTAACTCCCAGGTACCTATTTACTGCTAGGTAACAGGAGCATCAGGGTGAAAGAAACATTTTTGCCCATTTGTCTCTGCTTTCACCGGGGATCGAACCCGGAACCTCTGGATTACGAATCCGAAGCGCTTTCCACCCAGCTGTTAAGTGCCACGCCTCTACCAGGCGTGGAGGACAGACATATAAATTGTGATATTAGCTCTCCACATGTCAGTTGCTTAATTAAGAAACTGTACTTGAGGTCGATCTCGAATCCAATGATGATGTGACACTGTGTATTGAATTTCGTATCTAACTCATAAAGAGTGAAACTTGCTTAGCTAAATGAATTAGGTGGTTCAGTCCCTGAGCCCCATTATGCGCCTCTGTAACCCTTTCCTCTACTGCCCACAAGATGGGTATGGGGTGCATAATAAATGAACTAAACTAAATTTGTCGTCAGGCCTCATCTGGCAATTTGGCAATGTCAACACTGTCCTCGTGTATGGTGGTATTAATGTCAACACTGACCCAAGTATGGTGGCATTAATGTCAACACTGGCCTCAAATATCATGGCATCAATGTCAACATTTGTCATCACTGGCACCAGGTATGGTGGCATCAATGTCAACACTGGCCTCAAGTATGATGGCATCAATGTCAACACTGGCCTCAAGTATGATGGCATCAGTGTCAACACTGGCCTCAAGTATGATGGCATCAATGTCAACACTGGCCTCAAGTATGATGGCATCAATGTCAACACTGCCATCAAGTATGATGGCATCAATGTCAACACTGGCCTCAAGTATGATGGCATCAATGTCAACACTGGCCTCAAGTATGATGGCATCAATGTCAACACTGGCCTCCAGTATGATGGCATCAGTGTCAACACTGCCATCAAGTATGATGGCATCAATGTCAACACTGGCCTCAAGTAAGGAGCCGGTCGGCCGAGCGGACAGCACGCTGGACTTGTGATCCTGTGGTCCTGGGTTCGATCCCAGGCGCCGGCGAGAAACAATGGGCAGAGTTTCTTTCACCCTATGCCCCTGTTACCTAGCAGTAAAATAGGTACCTGGGTGTTAGTCAGCTGTCACGGGCTGCGTCCTGGGGGTGGAGGCCTGGTCGAGGACCGGGCCGCGGGGACACTAAAAAGCCCCGAAATCATCTCAAGATAACCTCAAGATGATGGCATCAATGTCAACACTGCCATCAAGTATGGTGGCATCAATGTCAACACTGGCCTCAAGTATGATGGCATCACTGTCAACACTGGCCTCAAGTATGATGGCATCAGTGTCAACACTGGCCTCAAGTATGATGGCATCAATGTCAACACTGCCATCAAGTATGGTGGCATCAATGTCAACACTGGCCTCAAGTATGATGGCATCACTGTCAACACTGCCATCAAGTATGGTGGCATCAATGTCAACACTGGCCTCAAGTATGATGGCATCACTGTCAACACTGCCATCAAGTATGGTGGCATCAATGTCAACACTGGCCTCAAGTATGATGGCATCAGTGTCAACACTGCCATCAAGTATGGTGGCATCAATGTCAACACTGGCCTCAAGTATGATGGCATCAGTGTCAACATTGACGTCAAGAATGGTTGTGTCAATGTCAACACTGGCGAGGACAGTCAGGTTGCTGACCAGGCATTGGGGCGCGTTTTTGTGAGGTGGTTGTTTATTGTGAGGTGGTTCTTGTTGTGATAATTTAAATCCCCACTATAATGCCTCAGGAACGAAACCAAAACTGTGATATAGTGAAAAAGATTCTGGCGGATCGTTTTCTGCTCCCACGGAGAAAATATTACAAAAGTAAAAAATGAACATAATGTGTAACAAAATATATTGCTTCATTAACGAATTTGCGAGAGGATCGTTGAAAGTAAGAGAGACTAGGATAAAACATTTTGTAAATACTGTGTATGTGAAGTACAAGGGAATATTACACATACAAATAGGCTATAAAACAGAAAAAAACTCATTAAAATATGTATTTGGTACATAAGACTGACCAAGTATTTATCAATATTATTCTTATTTTATGTTAAATTGTCAATTTGGTATTTTTCAGTAAAATTTCGTACTTTATAGTTAACATTTTTGGTACATTCTTTAAAATACTTTTGGCAACCCCGATGGAGAGTCAGTTGAATCGGTGGTATGGAGTTGGACAGACGTGGTGGCTGGGCTCTTCGCTTATTCTAACCTAAATACCCATGTTTTCTGTTAGATAGTTCTCCGGGTATTGATAAAATATGGTGTTTATCTTGATGTGGAGGTCAATTGTCCTTGGAATTGAATTTAGTTATATAACTAGCGGTAGGGAATATCCCCATAGCTAATAGTTTTGCTTAAAATAACAGCGTCTGTGAACCTGACGGTATTTATGGTAAAATTTATATTATTAATTACAGTTTAATTGTAGTAATTGTTAATTTTTAAGTTTCATTTCTACCAGTTGGTTGGTGTAGAATTGCAATGCTATGTAACATTTCACTATATTGTTGCCCACAGTCGAGGACAAAAAGGCTGTTAGGCCTACCAAGGTCCCTCTAGCAGTTTAAGCCAACTTCTCACCCTCCCCAGGATGCATCCCGCAATAGCTGCCTAACTCCTGGGTACCTATTTACTACTAGGTGAACAGGCTATCAGGAAAAGGAAACGTGCCTAACCATCTGTCTCTCCCAAAAATCGTAGCAAGGATCCTTGGTTCACATGAGCCGACGACTCTACCCACTGTTCTACACGATCCATAAATCATTCTGTTTTTACTGTATAAAGAATGTCGTACTTTATATATTAATAATTCATGAAGAATTAATAATAATAATAATAATAATAATAATAATAATAATAATAATAATAATAATAATAATAATAATAATAATAATAATAATAATAATAATAATAATAATAATTAATTGAATGATGAAATACATAGACGGATAGCTGTTTGTCAGTCATGAAATTGATGGATGTTGATAAATGATTGAAGTTTGAGTGGAGAGATGATGTGTTGAGGGTTGCGGCACAGCATCAGCAAGCTGGAGATGCAGCCAAGGTGCAGAAATCACTCAAATATTTTGTTAAAGCCATTGCCCTTGAGTATGTCAACTGCGCTTCGTTTCTTCTTCGTTTTTGTGTTCCCTCTTGGTCAGGTCTCTTCCTGCGTTGGCTCCTTCTTCTCACGTCCAGGTATTGACTCCTCTTCCTTCCTGTGGTACGAGGAAATGTTTTCCACATGGAGCGGCTGCCCACCGATTTGCGTTATCTGTTTACATTACAGTTGTTAATGATACTTGTCAACTCATTCTCTCTAAAATTAAAATCAACTATTAACAGAAGTCAAACAGGCAAAAATTATATATTCGTTTTCAAGTAAATTTTCATAACTGTTATATTTCAGTATAAGAGCTGGGCAAAATATATATTTGCATAACATTTAACACATCAGTTGTTTTATGGGTTCCACTTTACTGGGAGGAAAATGATTGTAATGACAATTACAATCCCACAAAAGTGTGAGGGTGATTCTTTATCACAATGAGTCATCCGTATTGTAGAGCTACCATAAACCACATATATGGTAGAAACCATTACCGTTTTGTGTGGGAGATCCATCTGCGGTACCTCCATGTATGGTTGGAGTGTAGAGACCGACTGTATGGTTGTGGTGTGAAGACTGACTGAATGGTTGTGGTGTGAAGACTGACTGAATGGTTGTGGTGTGGAGACCGATTGAATAGTTGTGGTGTGGAGTCCAACATGTCTTGTTGGCGTGTGGAGACCTATATGTATGACTGTGTTGTGGAGATCGAGTTTATGGTTGTGGTTTGCATACCGACTGTATGGTTGTGGAGTGGAGACCTTAATGTATAGTCGTGGTGTGGAGACCGTCTGTATGGTAGTGTTGTGGAGACCAATTGAATGACTAGTGTGCAGGCCTATCTGTATGTTTGTGGAGATTAGACCTGCATGGTTGTGGTGCGGAGACCGACTGAATGGTTGTAGTGTGAATGCCTTCATATATGATTGTGGAGTGCAGACATACATGTATGGTTATAGTGTGGAGAACTTCATGTATTGTTGTAGTGTGCACGTCTACATGTATGGTTATGGTGTCGAGACCTACATGTATGGATGTGGTTTGGAGATCTACCTGTATGGTTGTGGTGTGGAGACCTACCTGAATGGTTATGGTGTGGGAGACCGATTATATGGTTGTGGTGTGGAGACCGACCTGTGTAGTTGTGGTGTGGTGACCTACCTGTATGGTTGTGGTGTGGTGACCTACCTGTATGGTTGTGGTGTGGAGACCTACCTGTATGGTTGTAGTGTGGCGACCAACCTGTATGGGTTGTTGTGTGGAGACCTACCTGTATGGTTGTGGTGTGGAGACCTACCTGTATGGTTGTGGTGTGGAGACCTACCTGTATAGTTGTGGTGTGGTGACCTACCTGTATGGTTGTGGTATGGCGACCAACTGTATGGTTGAGGTGTGGAGACCGACTGTATGGTTGTGGTGTGGAGTCCAACATGTTTGGTTGAGGTGACCGACTGTACGGTTGTGGTGTGGAGATAGAAGGTATCGATGTGGTTTGGAGATCGAAGGTATGGTTATGGTTTGGAGACCAACTGTATGGTTGTGGTGTGGAGACCGACTGTATGGGTGTGGTGTGGAGACCGACAGTATGGTTGTGGTGTGGAGACTGACTGTATGGGTGTGGTGTGGAGACCGACTGTATGGTTGTGGTGTGGAGACTGATTGTATGGTTGTGGTGAGGAGACCGACTGTATGGTTGTGATGTGGAGACCAACTGTATGGTTGTGGTAAGGAGACCGACTGTATGGTTGTGGTGAAGAGACCGACTGTGTGGTTGTGGTGAGGAGACCGACTGTATGGTTGTGATGAGGAGACCGACTGTATGGTTGTGGTGAGGAAACCGACTGTATGATTGTGGTGAGGAGACTGACTGTATGATTGTGGTGAGGAGATTGACTGTAGGGTTGTGGTGTGGAGACCTACCTGTATGATTTTGGTGTAGAGACCATTTGTATAGTTGTGGTATGGAGACCGAATATATGGTTGTGGTATGGTGACCTACCTGTATGGTTGTGGTGTGGAGACCTACCTGTATGGTTGTGGTGTGGAGACCTACCTGTATGGTTGTCGTGTGGAGACCTACCTGTATGGTTGTGGTGTGGAGACCTACCTGTATGGTTGTCGTGTGGAGACCTACCTGTATGGTTGTGGTGTGGAGACCTATCTATATGGTTGTGGTGTGGAGACCAACCTGTATGGTTGTGGTGAGGAGAACTACCTGTATAGTTGTGGTGTGGAGACCAACCTGTATGGTTGTGGTGTGGAGACCTACCTGTATGGTTGTGGTGTGGAGATCTACCTGTATGGTTATGGCGTAGAAACATACCTGTAGAGTGTGTAGTGTATTGTGTATTGTGGTGTGGAGACCGACTTTATGGCTGTAGTGTGGAGGCTGACTGTATGGTTGTGGTGTGGAGACCGACTGTATGGTTGTGGTGTAGAGGCTGACTTTATGGTTGTGTTGTGGACACCGAGTGTATGGTTGTGGTGTGGAGACCAACAGTATAGTTGTGATGTGAAAGGTGACTGTATGGTTGTGATGTGGAGACCGACTGTATGGTTGTGGTGTGAAGACTGACTGTATGGTTGTGGTTCGAAGACCGACTGTATGGTTGTGGTGTGGAGACCGACAGTATATTTGTGATGTGAAAGGTGACTGTATGGTTATGATGTGGAGACCGACTGCATGGTTGTGGTGTGGAGACTGACTGTATGGTTGTGGTTCGAAGACCGACTGTATGGTTGTGGTGTGGAGACAGACTGTATGGTTGTGGTGTGGAGACATACCTGTATGGTTAAGATGTAGAGACCTACCTGTATGATTGTGGTGAGGAGACCTACCTGTATGGTTGAGGTGTGGAGACCTATCTGTATGGTTGTGGTGTGGAGACCTACCTTTATGGTTGTGGTGTAGAGACCTACCTGTATGGTTGTGGTGTGGAGACCTACCTGTATGGTTGTGGTGTGGAGACCTACCTGTATGGTTGCGGTGTAGAGACCTACCTGAATGGTCGTGGTGTGGATACCTACCTGTATGGTTGTGGTGTAGAGACTTACCTGTATGGTTGAGGTGTGGAAACCTAAATGTATGGTTGTGGTGTGGAGACCTAAATGTATGGTTGTGGTGTGGAGATCTAAATGTATGGTTGTGGTGTGGAGACCTAAATGTATGGTTGTGGTGTGGAGACCTACCTTTATGGTAGTTGAGTTCTGCTCTGCACCTTGAGGCTGGATTTCGACCACCTGAGGACAGAAACAAAACATAGTTACAACACCAATAAGGCGCAATTTGGAAAAGAGAACACTGTCCGTTATCTGGTCGAACATTTAACAATCGCAATTGAACTTCAAAACCTACTGTAGGTGTTGCAACATGATGCACAATACAGTTCCTGTGCACAGTTCGTACAGGTATTCCACAGACGTCTGCATCAATTTAGTAGAACCAAATAGTGTTGGTCCTACTGTCTTAACAACGCCTCGTCTGGTATTAAGACTTATTGAGGTGCTTTTCGTATTAATAATCATATGATCATAATTCAGTGTACAATCTCCCACAAAGTGCAAATAACAACTATCAATGTTCAACGACTTGGATGATGACAATGTTGTCATTATTGCCTGTTACTTTCCTTCCAGACCAGAGACCAGAAATGGAAAGTAGCGAGCAGTTGGTTTGAGTCCTGGCATTATATACAGTAAGCTCCTCTCCTCAATCTTTTCTGTCCTTGCTCAAAAGGATAACTTTGTCTTTGTGTGCCTTACCTGACCTATGTTGGACCATACAACGCTGGCGAATGGGTATATATGGTCTAGCCCAACATACCAAAAATTTTCATGGTGATATTAAAAACAACAATATGTACTATAATGAACAATTTTCTTGCAATAATTTTTTAATTTTGTTAGAAATTACCTACTTAAAATTATCAATTAGATTAAGGTCTTGCCCACAACACTATACGTGGTAGTGGCTTTGCAAGAACATAAAAACATCAATGCTATGTGCTCTCATATTCCCAACGTACCTTCTTGTTCATAAACAAATAAATAAATAAATAAATAAATAAATAAATAAATAAATAAATAATACAGAAGCACCAATACAGGCCTTTTAACCCGGAACACTATGACTCAAGACTACGAAATCCATCAGTTCACCTCCGCTGAGTGACACAATCTGGCCGTGGTGAAAACATTTCCACGACAACACCAGTGAGTGAACCATCCAAGGAGCTGAGACAAATAGGAGGACCAACAACAACAGTTTAGATAGTTCATTTATTATGCACCCCTTACCCATCATGTGGGCAGTAGTGGAAAGTGTTACAGAGGCATATAATGGGCTCAGGGAATGAACCCCACAATTCATTTAGTTAAGCAAGTTAGCTAAATGAATTGTGGGGTTCAGTCCCTGAGCCCATTATGTACCTCTGTAACCCTTTCCACTACCGCCCACATGATAGGTATGGGGTGCATAATAAACAGCAACATCTGCTGAAGGAGACGACAAGGTTACTCACCTTGGTGTGGATGAGAGTGTCTGAGCCATCTATAGTGAGATTGTTGGTGGTGGTGTTGACCTCGACGCGGGTCCCGGTCACCATAAAGACCTCGTGGGTGTCCTTGCCATACTTCTCTCCATCAGCACTATCAGAGTCATTTTTCTCAGCCAGAGAGTCACTGTCATCGATGGTGTCGTTCTTACCGCCAGAGTCACTGTCATCGATGGTGTCGTTCTTACCACCAGAGTCACTGTCATCGACGGTGTCTTTCTTACCATCAGAGTCACTGTCATCGATGGTGTCATTCTTACCACCAGCATCACTGTCATCGATGGTGTCGTTCTTACCACCTGAGTCACTGTCATCGATGGTGGTAATCCCGCCACCAGAGGTGTGGTGTGAAAACCTATATGTATGGTTATGGTATGGAGACCTACATGTATGGATGTGGTTTGTAGACCTTCATGTATGGATGTGATGTAGAAACATACCTGTATGTTATTAGGTGGAGACATTCCTGTTTGGTTGTGGTGTAGAAACCTACTTGTATGGTTGTGGTGTGGAGTCCAACATGTTTGGTTGAGGTGACCGACTGTACTGTTGTGGTGTGGAGATCGAAGGTATGGTTGTAGTTTGGAGACCAACTGTATGGTTCTGGTGTGGTGACCGATTGTATGGTTGTGGTGTGGAGACCAACAGTATGGTTGTGGTGGGGTGACTGACTGTATGGGTGTGGTGTGGAGACCGACTGTATGGGTGTGGTGTGGAGACTGACTGTATGGGTGTAATGTGGAGACCGAATGAATGGTTGTGGTGTGGTGACCGACTGTATGGTTTTGGTGTTGAGACTGACTGACCGAACGGTTGTGGTGTGGAGCCCGACTGTATGGCTGTGGTGTGGCGACCGACTGTATGGTTGTGGTTAGGAGACTGACTGTATGGTTGTGGTGAGTAGACTGACTGTATGGTTGTGATGAAGAGACCGACTGTATGGTTGTGATGAAGAGACCGACTGTATGGTTGTGGTGAGGACTCTGACTGTATGGCTGTTTTGAGGAGACTGACTGTATGGTTGTGGTGAGGAGACTGACTGTACGGTTGTGGTGAGGAGACCGACTGTATGGTTGCTGTGAGGAGGCCGACTGTATGGTTGTTGTGAGGAGACCAACTGTATGGTTGTGATGAAGAGACCGACTGTATGGTTGTCGTGAGGAGACCAACTGTATGGTTGTGATGAAGAGACCGACTGTATGGTTGTGGTGAGTAGACCGACTGTATGGTTGTGGTGAGGAGACTGACTGTATGGTAGTGGTGAGGAGACTGACTGTATGGTTGTGGTGAGGAGACCAACCTGTATGGTCAGGGTATGGTGATCTACCTGTATGGTTTGGTGTAGAGACCTACCTGTATGGTTGTGGTGTGGAGTCCAACATGTATAGTTGATGTGTGGAGATCGATTGTATGGTTGTGGTGTGGAGACCGATTTTATGGTTGTGGTGTGAAGACCGACTGTATGGTTGTGGTGTGGAGACCGACTGTATGTTTGTGGTGTGGAGTCCAAAATGCATGGTTGACGTGAGGAGACCGAATGTATGGTTGTGGTGTGGAGATCGACTGTATGGTTGTGGTGTGGAGACCTACCTGTATCGTTGTGGTGTGGAGAACTACTTGTATGGTTGTGGTGTGGAGACCAACCTGTATGGATGTGGTGCGGAGACTTACCTGTATGGTTGTGGTGTGGAGATCTACCTGTATGGTTATGGTGTAGAAACATACCTGTAGAGTGTGTAGTGTATTGTGTATTGTGGTGTGGAGACCGACTTTATGGCTGTAGTGTGGAGACCGACTGTATGGTTGTTGTGTAGAGGCTGACTTTATGGTTGTGATGTGGAGACCTACTGTATGGTTGTGGTGTAGAGGCTGACTTTATGGCTGTGGAGTGGAGACCGAGTGTATGGTTGTGGTGTGGAGACCCACTGTTTGGTTGTGATGTGAAGGCTGACTGTATGGTTGTGATGTGGAGACCGACTGTATGGTTGTGGTGTGGAGACCTACCTGTACGGTTATGGTGTAGAGACCTGCCTGTATGGTTGTGGTGTGGATACCTACCTGTATGATTGTGGTGTGGAGACCTACCAGTATGGTTGTGGTGTGGAGACCTATCTATATGGTTGTGGTGTGGAGACCTACCTGTATGGTTGTGGTGTGGAGACCTATCTATATGGTTGTGGTGTGGAGACCTACCTGTATGGTTGTGGTGTAGAGACCTACCTGTAAGGTTGTGGTGTAGAGACCTACCTGTATGGTTGTGGTGTAGAGACCTACCTGTATGGTTGTGGTGTGGAGACCTATCTGTATAGTTGTGGTGTAGAGACCTACCTGTATGGTTGTGGTGTGGAGACCTATCTGTATATTTGTGGTGTAGAGACCTACCTGTATGTTTGTGGTGTGGAGACCTATCTATATGGTTGTGGTGTAGAGACCTACCTGTATGGTTTCGGTGTAGAAACCTACCAGAATGGTTGTGGTGTGGAGACCTACCTGTATGGTTGTGGTGTAGAGGCTTACCTGTATGGTTGTGGTGTGGAGACCTACCTTTATGGTAGTTGAGTTCTCCTTTGCACCTTTAGGCTGGATTTCGACCACCTGAGGACAGAAACAAAACATAGTTACAACACCAATAAGGCGCAATTTGGAAAAGAGAACACTGTCCGTTATCTGGTCGAACTTTTAACAATCACATTTGAACTTCTAAACCTACTGTAGGTGTTGCAACATGATGCATAATACAGTTCCTGTGCACAGTTCGTACAGGTATTCCACAGACGTCTGCATCAATTTAGTAGGACCAAATAGTGTTGGTCCTACTGTCTTAACAACGCCCCGTCTGGTATTAAGACTTATTGAGGTGCTTTTCGTATTAATAATCATATGATCATAATTCAGTGTACAATCTCCCACAAAGTGCAAATAACAACTATCAATGTTCAACGACTTGGATGATGACAATGTTGTCATTATTGCCTGTTACTTTCCTTCCAGACCAGAGACCAGAAATGGAAAGTAGCGAGCAGTTGGTTTGAGTCCTGGCATTATATACAGTAAGCTCCTCTCCTCAATCTCTTCTGTCCTTGCTCAAAAGGATAACTTTGTCTTTGTGTGCCTTACCTGACCTATGTTGGACCATACAACGCTGGCGAATGGGTATATATGGTCTAGCCCAACATACCAAAAATTTTCATGGTGATATTAAAAACAACAATATGTACTATAATGAACAATTTTCTTGCAATAATTTTTTAATTTTGTTAGAAATTACCTACTTAAAATTATCAATTAGATTAAGGTCTTGCCCACAACACTATACGTGGTAGTGGCTTTGCAAGAACATAAAAACATCAATGCTATGTGCTCTCATATTCCCAACGTACCTTCTTGTTCATAAACAAATAAATAAATAAATAAATAAATAAATAAATAAATAAATAAATAATACAGAAGCACCAATACAGGCCTTTTAACCCGGAACACTATGACTCAAGACTACGAAATCCATCAGTTCACCTCCGCTGAGTGACACAATCTGGCCGTGGTGAAAACATTTCCACGACAACACCAGTGAGTGAACCATCCAAGGAGCTGAGACAAATAGGAGGACCAACAACAACAGTTTAGATAGTTCATTTATTATGCACCCCTTACCCATCATGTGGGCAGTAGTGGAAAGTGTTACAGAGGCATATAATGGGCTCAGGGAATGAACCCCACAATTCATTTAGTTAAGCAAGTTAGCTAAATGAATTGTGGGGTTCAGTCCCTGAGCCCATTATGTACCTCTGTAACCCTTTCCACTACCGCCCACATGATAGGTATGGGGTGCATAATAAACAGCAACATCTGCTGAAGGAGACGACAAGGTTACTCACCTTGGTGTGGATGAGAGTGTCTGAGCCATCTATAGTGAGATTGTTGGTGGTGGTGTTGACCTCGACGCGGGTCCCGGTCACCATAAAGACCTCGTGGGTGTCCTTGCCATACTTCTCTCCATCAGCACTATCAGAGTAATTTTTCTCAGCCAGAGAGTCACTGTCATCGATGGTGTCGTTCTTACCGCCAGAGTCACTGTCATCGATGGTGTCGTTCTTACCACCAGAGTCACTGTCATCGACGGTGTCGTTCTTACCATCAGAGTCACTGTCATCGATGGTGTCATTCTTACCACCAGCATCACTGTCATCGATGGTGTCGTTCTTACCACCTGAGTCACTGTCATCGATGGTGCCGATCCCGCCAACAGAGTCACTGTCATCGATGGTGTCGTTCTTACCGCCCGAGTCACTGTCATCGATGGTGTCGTTCTTACCGCCCGAGTCACTGTCATCGATGGTGCCGATCCCGCCAACAGAGTCACTGTCATCGATGGTGTCGTTCTTACCGCCCGAGTCACTGTCATCGATGGTGTCGATCCCGCCACCAGAGTCACTGTCATCGATGGTGTCGTTCTTACCGCCCGAGTCACTGTCATCGATGGTGTCGATCCCTCCACCAGGGTCACTGTCATCGATGGTGTCGTTCTTACCACCAGAGTCACTGTCATCGATGGTGTCGTTCTTACCACCAGAGTCACTGTCATCGATGGTGTCAATCCCGCCACCAGAGACACTGTCATCGATGGTGTCGTTCTTACCACCCAAGTCACTGTCATCGATGGTGTCGTTCTTACCGCCCAAGTCACTGTCATCGATGGTGCCGATCCCGCCACCAGAGTCACTGTCATCGATGGTGTCAATCCCGCCACCAGAGACACTGTCATCGATGGTGTCGTTCTTACCGCCCAAGTCACTGTCATCGATGGTGTCGTTCTTACCGCCCGAGTCACTGTCATCGATGGTGCCAATCCCGCCACCAGAGTCACTATCATCGATCTTGTTGTTCTTACCACTAGAGTCACTGTCATCGATGGTGTCGATCCCACCACCAGAGTCACTGTCATCGATGGTGGTGATCCTGCCACCAGAGTCACTATCATCGATGGTGTTGTTTTTATCATCAATGGCAATGATGATAATATGATATCTGATGGGGAATATATATATTATAGTTTTTCCAGTTAAAATGACATTTGAATTTTCTTTTAAAAATTAAACTAAGAAAATTCTTTATAGAAACACATTGAACACATAATAACTATTAACGTAATAAAACATGTATAATAATCATGAATTTATTAAGAATAGTAACCACAATTTTGTTGAAAATGTAATTTTTTTTTACCTAAATACAGGCTTTCTGGCATGTAAATATGATGTTCAAAGGTATACATAATTTATGAGGACGAGCAACACATGGGGAAAATATTTAATAAATGCAGGTAGTAAACATCAAGAACTTATTCACTTATAAGTGCATAAGCATGACGGAATTGAATATGAAATACCCAAGTAATATTTCGGGTGTAAGTGCTACTTTAGGCAATATAATTTAACATAATACACTCAATGAACTTAATAGTCATGAACCCGGGGGTGAAGAGGCTAGGAAGTTGCTTCTTAGGTTATACTGAAGGTGTACACTTATGTTTACTATATCACTACATGGAGATAACACTATATAAGGACAGACAACCAGCTGGGATAGGAAGATGGACTACCAGCTGGGATATGAGGATGGAGTACCAGCTGGGATATGAGGGCATATCCCAACAAACACAAAACGTTGTGGCAACCTCCACTAACGTCTCAACAAGGTTGTGGGAAAGACAAGTTTCATGTATAGTTCAACAGGCACATGAGGAACCTTTAATCCAAGAATGGAAAAAATATTTCTTTATGTAATAAGGTAAATGCCACCTTTACTAACACTAGTTTCACCTTTATATATTAACAAAAATATTTTGTTTATATTTCAATATTAAATTTATATATATAACATATATAAATTGTAAGTATTGTTCCATAGCTGTATGAAATATTTTTAAAACATTTATTTATGCAATGATAAGATTATATTTTTATTATACATAACTAATAAATTGACTTATATACCACTATTTGTTCCCTTATATATATTAAAGCTGTTTTTTCCAGTCTTTATTTATTTATTAAATTTATATGTCATTTTTAAATGCACAATAATAATAATAATAATTGAAACGTTGTGTCTTAGTTGTATGAAGGGTGTACAAAATATTTACTTAATCCAAACTTATATTGTATTTTTTTAATATGATTTTGCTTAAAAAAGCTTTTATAACACTATTTTTGTAAATGATATATTAAATAATACTGTCTTCATGTTTAAAATTAAATTGATGTACTTTATGTAAAATACATTAACAAAAATTGAAAATGTTGTTTTATAGGTGTTCGAAGGACACACGCAACATTTTTTCTACCATTTTTATTAGGAAGAAAATCGTTAAGGTGCATCAAAATACCTCTTTGCCACACACATCTGTATGGTAGTAGATTTTACATTAAATATAATTGAAACACAAATGGGTGAGTACAACTATATGAGTGCAACTGGGAGAGTACATGTAGGTAAGTACAACTTGGTGAGCACTGCTAGGTTAATAGAAGTAGGTCAGTACAGCTACCCAAGAACAACAAGGAGACTATATATATATATATATATATATATATATATATATATATATATATATATATATATATATATAGGTGATCACAACTTAGTGAGCACTGCTAGGTTAATATAAGTAGGTGAGTACAACTACCCGAGAACCACTAGAATCTTGAGGTTATCTTGAGATGATTTCGGGGCTTTTTAGTGTCCCCGCGGCCCGGTCCTTGACCAGGCCTCCACCCCCAGGAAGCAGCCCGTGACAGCTGACTAACACCCAGGTACCTATTTTACTGCTAGGTAACAGGGGCATAGGATGAAAGAAACTCTGCCCATTGTTTCTCGCCGGCGCCCGGGATCGAACCCGGGACCACAGGATCACAAATCCAGTGTGCTGTCCGCTCGGCCAACCGGCTCCCTAGAAGAGTACATGTTGGTGAGTAAAACTTGGTGAGCACTGCTAGGTGAATATATTCCCCATTTGCATGCGTTACAATGCCAGTATAACTGACATATTAGTCGCCACTAGTGTGGTGTACAATACCAGTACAAGTGACACACTAGTTCCCACTCACGTGGTGTACAATGCCAGTACAGCTGATACAATAGTCTTCACTACCGTTCTGTACAATGCGTGTACAACTGACACAATAGTCCCCACTAGCATGGTGTACAATGCCAGTACAACAGACACACTAGTCCTCACTAGCATGGTGTACAATGCCAGTACAACAGACACAATAGTCCCCACTAGCATGGTGTACAATGCCAGTACAACTGACACACTAGTCCCCACTAGGATGGTGTACAATGCCAGTACAACTGACACACTAGTCCCCACTAGCATGGTGTACAATGCCAGTACAACAGACACACTAGTCCCCACTAGCATGGTGTACAATGCCAGTACAACTGACACACTAGTCCTCGCTAGCATGGTGTACAATGCCAGTACAACAGACACACTAGTCCCCACTAGCATGGTGTACAATGCCAGTACAACAGACACACTAGTCCTCACTAGCATGGTGTACAATGCCAGTACAACAGAATCAATAGTCCCCACTAGCATGGTGTACAATGCCAGTACAACTGACACACTAGTCCCCACTAGCATGGTGTACAATGCCAGTACAACTGACACAATAGTCCCCACTAGCATGGTGTACAATGCCAGTACAACTGACACACTAGTCCCCACTAGCATGGTGTACAATGCCAGTACAACTGACACACTAGTCCCCACTAGCATGGTGTACAATGCCAGTACAACTGACACACTAGTCCCCACTAGCATGGTGTACAATGCCAGTACAACTGACACACTAGTCCCCACTAGCATGGTGTACAATGCCAGTACAACTGACACACTAGTCCCTACTACCATGCTGTACAATGCCAGTACAACTGACACACTAGTCCACACACCACACACTCTGTGTGGGTGTAGTCATGTGTTGGTGTAGCTGGGTGTGAGTGTGGCCGGTTGAGGGTGTAGTCGTATGTGGATGTAGAAGTGTGTAGGAGGTAGCTGGGTGAGGGTGCAGCCGGATGAGGGTGTTAGCGTGTGTGGGTGTAGTCGTGTGTGGGTGTAGTCGGATGTGGGGGGGGGGGGTAGCGGGTTGATGGTGTAGTCGTGTGTGAGTGTAGTCATATGTGCGTGTAGCCAGAATTGAGCATAGCCGGTTGACGGTGTAGTCGTGTGTGGGTGCATTCGCGTTTGGGTGTAGTCATGAGTGGGTGTAGCTGGGTGACAGTGTAGCCGGTTGAGGTTGTTGGGGTGTGTGGGTGTAGTTGTAGGAAATTTCCTACACTGAACTACTAATCTCTAGTACATTAAGAAGTAATTCTTGTACTAGGCATTCCAATCGACTAACACTACTAACCCTTAGTGTTGTGATATTAAAATTATTTCATTAAGACGTAGAACGTCATATATTTTCCTAGAAGTCATGGCCGCAGTTTTGCGTCAGCCAGCAAGCCACAAGGAATAATTTTACATATTAACTGATAGAGTAGAATCCAGCCTTATTTTGCTTTTTTATTAACAATAATCGTTTATTAATAAATTCACCTTTAGTTAGCATATATATCATCATTTCCTAGAACTAAGTTATACGACTACGATCAGCTGTTCCAGTGAATGAAATGATAGATCAAATTTCCACTCTGAATCTTTCTCATTTATTTAACATCGTTTAAATTAACTGACATGTTCTATGAGAAAACATTTGTTGTTACACATTACATTTTATTAACTTGTCATACCCATCTCCTTCCTTACTGAACATTATGTGAATATTATTAATTATACTCGGGATCCCAGCCTTGGGAGCGATTGCCCATGCACCACCCGGGATGAAGGGGAGAGTCACACGAGAGCTGCCATAGTTTTGAAGTGTTCTGAAGTTTGCTTATGGTCACTGGTTCAAATTAGGAACATCTAGCTGTCTGCGAGCTCCTGAGTGATTGTGCCACTTCTATTATTTACAGACTCCACTTTCGACAAGAAATAAGAAACTTTACAAATTTATACTAGCTCTTATAACTTGTATCAGTTGTTTCCCTTTCGTTACAACACGCGGCAACATTTAATCCCACGTTAGTGCACCTTTGATCCCAAAATCTATTTAGTATTTACAATTAAATGAATGATTCAAGGATTTGGATTGGAAATTACATAATATTTACATTTTAGCGTGGAATTAACTGTGAAAGAAAAAATTACGTCCTTCGGGTTTACGTGTTTCTTGAGAGCTGCTGACTCGAACAAGAATAAACAGGTTGATGTTGTCGGACATGATCGACGTTCATCTTAGACAGCTAAGCTGCTTACTTGTTCATTTTGTAGTTTGCCAACTGATTTATCTCTCAATGAACTAGAGAATTTAAATGACTTATTTTATTATTAGAAGTCAATAATCTAATATTATAGAATAACCCCCCAAGTTGTAGGGTATATGGATTTAGTTCTGAATTATTTTTAACATTACAGTTCATTTATCTAGAAATATTTAATCACATTTATGCAATAATTATAGGAGATCTATAAGCCACGAGTCCTCCTATTTATTAATAGAATTCTGGTCCCTCGAAGCATTTAGCACTATTCATTATAGAACTGAATTCAACCCCAAAGTAGTCATGTGTGGGTGTAGCCAGATGTGTGTGTGTGTGTTGCCGGATGAAGGTGTAGCTGGTTGAGGGTGCAGTTGTGTGTGGGTGTAGTGTGTGGGTGTAGCTGGGTGACAGTGTAGCAGGTGAAGCAGGGTGTGTGTAGACAATTACAGCAATGAAGGGAAGGCTTTGTCACAGAATGCAGTCAAAACTTCAGTGTGTCCTTTCAATACAATATTTTGGTTTATTATCTAAGGACTTGTTATATATGTATATTTGTTCCAACTTATATTACAAGATAGCAAGGAAAAAGTTATTACACAGGTAAAATGATTATCTTGCCATAAATTGCTTATGTTGGAATTTGCAGGTCAAACTGTGTCCCCACACTGTGCTTCCAACTCCAGTCCTGGTAGGATACTTTCACACCCTCCTCTCTTTGGTAAGATATCTGCACTACACTATTTATTTATTTATTTATGCATATACAAGAAGGTACATTGGGAATGTGAGGATACATAATATGGTAATTACAGTCTTGTAAAGCCACTAGTACGTGCAGCGTTTCGGGCAGGTCCTTAATCTAAGAAAATTTTAAGTAGGTAAATACTTGCAAAATTTATAAACAAAAAAAATGATAACAGTTACATGGAATGAAAAAAAGATGAGAGAAAATTGTAGGTACAGTATATTAAAGCACATAGGTAGCTAAGATTGATTGCAATGACAGCTTGAATGGTAGTCACAATACAGCATATGGCTAGCACATAAAAGAAGACAGCAATGAACACAATGATAAGGTTGTTTGATACTACATAAAAATTAGGAGATTGGGTAACACTAGGTACAGAGCAAATTTAAAGCTCAGTGTAGGAAACTAAGAAGATGAAATTAGGTACTTTTTGGTTTTGCTTTTAAATAAGGCAAAAGTTTTACAGTTTTTCAATTCACTAGGGAGTGAGTTCCCACACTACATACACACCACCACCACTACAACCCTACCTCATAACCACTACAACACATACCACCACTACCACTACCACCACTTCCACACTACCACTACCATTACCACCATCACCACTACAACACTACCTCTATCACCACTACCACACCACCATTACAACATCACCACTACCAGCATTACCGCTACCTGACTACCACTGCCACACCACCGCCACCACCACTTTCACATCACTACCAATACCACCACTACTACAACACAACTACCATCAGACTACCATCTGGGATATGAGGTGGGACTTCCAGCTGGGATATGAGGACAGATCACCAGCTAGGATATGATGATGGACTACGAGCTGGGATATGAGGACAGACTTCCAGCTGGGATATGAGATCAGACTACCAGCTGGGACATGAGGACGGACTACCAGCTGAGATATGAGGACAGACCACCAGCTAGGAAATGAGGATGAACTACCAGCTGGGATATGAGGACAGAGAAACTGATGAGATAAGAGGACAGACTACCAGCTGGTTTATGATAATGTACTACCAGCTGGGATATGAAGACAGACTTCCAGCTGGGATATGAAGACAGATGACCGACTGGGATATGAAATTGGACTACCAACTGGGATATGAGGACTAGCTACCAGCTAGGATATGAAGTTGGACTTCCAGCTGGGATATGACGACAGACTATCTGCTGGGATATGAGGACAGACTACCAGCTGGGATATGAGGACAGACTACCAGCTGGGATATAAAGATGGACTACTGTCTTGGATATGAGGACATTCTACCAGCTGGGAAATGTTGACAGACTACCAGCTGGGATCTGGGGACAGACTACCAGCTGGGATATGAGGGTATATCCCAGCAAACACAAAACGTTGTGGCAACCTCCACTAACGTTACAACAAGGTTGTGGGAAAGACAAGTTTCATGTGTGATTCAACAGGCACATGAGCAACCTTTAACCCAAGAATGGAAAAAATATTTCTTTATGAAATAAAGTAAATGCCGCCTTTACTAACACTAGTTTCACCTTTATATATTACAAAAATATTTTGTTCATGTTTAAATATTAAATTTATGTATATAACCTATATAAATTGAAAATGTTGTTCCATAGCTGTATAAAATATTCTTAAAACATTTATTTACTCGATGACTGGATTATAATTTTTATATATATAACTAATATATAGAATTATTTACCACTATTTGTTCCCTTATATATTAAAGCTGTTTTTAGAGCTATTATTTATTTATTAAATGTATATGTCATTTTTAAATGCACAATAATAATAATAATAATAATAATAATAATATTAATAATAATAATAATAATATTAATAATAATAATAATAATAATAATAATAATAATTATTATAATAATAATAATAATTAAAAGGTTATGTCTTAGTTGTATTAAGGGAGTGCAAAACATTTACTTCATCCAAACTTTATAATCCAATATTTAATTTTTTAAATATGATTTTGTTTAAAATTGCTTTTATAACACTATTTTCTATATGATATATTAAATAATACTGCTTCCACATTTAAAATTAAATTGATGTACTTCATGTAAAATACATTAGGAAAAATTAAAAATGTTGTTTTATAGGTTTTTGAAGGACACAAGCAACATTTTATCTACTATTTTATTGGGAAGAAAATAATTAAGGTGCATCAAAATACCTCTTTGCCACATGCATCTGTATTGTAGCAGATTTTACATTAAATGTAATTGAAACACAAATGGGTGATTACAACATGGTAAGTACAATTATATGAGTGCAACTAGAAGAGTACATGTAGGTAAGTACTACTTAGTGAGCACTGCTAGGTCAATTCAAGTAGGTCAGTACAACTACCCAAGAACAACAAGGAGACTATATATATATATATATATATATATATATATATATATATATATATATATATCTATATATATTATATATATATAGATATATATATATATATATATATATATATATATATATATATATATATATATATATATATATATATATATTTAGAAAAAATATATTAATTCATGAAAACTTGGCTTATTAGGCAAATCGGGCCTTGCATAGTAGGCTGAGAAGTGCGTTCTGGCTACTAGGTACGACATATATATATATATATATATATATATATATATATATATATATATATATATATATATATATATATATATATATATATATATATATATATATGTTGTACCTAGTAGCAAGAACGTCGTACTCGGCCTACTATGCAAGGCCTGATATGCCTAATAAGTCAAGTTTTCATGAATTAATATATTTTCTATATTTTTTTCTTATGAAATGATAAAGCTACCCATTTCATTATGTATGAGGTCATTTTTTTTTATTGGAGTTAAAATTAATGTAGATTTATGACCGAACCTAACCAACCCTACCTAACCTAACCTAACCTATCTTTATAGGTTAGGTTAGGTTATGTAGCCGAAAAAGTTAGGTTAGGTAGTCGAAAAATAATTAATTCATGAAAACTTGGCTTATTAGGCAAATCGGGCCTTGCATAGTAGGCTGAGAAGTGCGTTCTGGCTACTAGGTACAACATATATACATATATATATACATATATACATATATAAATATATATATATATATATATATATATATATATATATATATATATATATATATATATATATATATATATATATATATATATATATATAAATATAACTTTTTAGACACTCAACCCACCAGGGGACTCGAACACTGGCCAACAAGGTGGCAGTTGCATGCTGTATCCACTACGCTATACTTCAAAGCCATTAAGAGCAAACCGATGAAAGGAACCGATGAAAGAGCATCCGAGGTCCCACACTATCTCATCGCCTGGGAGAGGATTGGAATTCTGGTTGGTTAAATACCCCAGAATTCCTACCTCTCTTAATGGCTTTGAAGTATAGCGTAGTGGATACAGCATGCAACTGCCACCTTGTTGGCCAGTGTTCGAGTCCCCTGGTGGGTTGAGTGTCTAAAAAGTTATAAACTTCAGCTACTGGAATAGGGTAGTCTGTGCATATATATATATATATATATATATATATATATATATATATATATATATATATATATATATATATATATATATATATATATATATATATATATATATATATATATATATGTCGTACCTAGTAGCCAGAACGCACATCTCAGCCTACTATGCAAGGCCCGATTTGCCTAATAAGCCAAGTTATCCTGAATTAATATATTTTCTCTAATTGTTTTCTTATGAAATGATAAACTACCCATTTCATTATGTATGAGGTCAATTTTTTTTTATTGGAGTTAAAATTAACGTAGATATATGACCGAACCTAACCAACCCTACCTAACCTAACCTAACCTATCTTTATAGGTTAGGTTAGGTTAGGTAGCCGAAAAGGTTAGGTTAGGTTAGGTTAGGTAGGTTAGGTAGTCGAAAAAACATAAATTCATGAAAACTTGGCTTATTAGGCAAATCAGGCCTTGCATAGTAGGCTGAGAAGTGCGTTCTGGCTACTAGGCACGACATATATATATATATATATATGTCGTACCTAGTAGCCAGAACGCACTTCTCTGCCTACTATGCAAGGACCGATTTGCATAATAAGCCAAGTTTTCATGAATTAATTGCTTTTCGACTACCTAACCTACCTAACCTAACCTAACCTAACTTTTTCGGCCACCTAACCTAACCTAACCTATTAAGATAGGTTAGGTTAGATTAGGTAGGGTTGCTTAGGTTCGGTCATATATCTACGTTAATTTTAACTCCAATAAAAAAAAATGACCTCATACATAATGAAATGGGTAGCTTTATCATTTCATAAGAAAAAAAATTAGAGAAAATATATTAATTCATGAAAACTTGGTTTATTAGGCAAATCGGGCCTTGCATAGTAGGCTGAGAAGTGCGTTCTGGCTACTAGGTACGACATATATATATATATATATATATATATATATATATATATATTATTAAATATGACCGAAAAAGTAAGATTAATAATTCTAACACGAATTTTCTCTATCTTTCTTACGTTTCTTTTCACTGTTGATGGTAATTCAAAAATCAATTCTCCAAAATTCATTTTTGTTTTAAAATAAAAATAAAAATGAATTTTGGAGAATTGATTTTTGAATTGATTTTTCGTGTTACAATTATTAATCTTACTTTTTCGGTCATATTTAATAATATATGTCTACAGGAAATATATATATATGTCTATATATATATATATATATATATATATATATATATATATATATATATATATATATATATATATATATATATATATATAGGGGGGTACCACCACTGGTGTAATTATAGGGACCCACAGCCTCAGAGAAGGGAACACAGAGCACTCAGGGAAAAACTTGACATTTAACTCTGAATACGAAAGAGTGTTCACTTCTCCTACCACCCCCTTTTTTTTTTTTATTATGATGTACACTTTATTATGCAAGGTTATACAGTTACATATCTGATTTTATACAAAAAATGAACATTAAGAGGACACAAGAAAAAGTTCGCTTCCTAGAGGCTGTAGATTTCCTATATATATATATATATATATATATATATATATATATATATATATATATATATATATATATATATATATATATATATATATATATATATGTATGTGATCACAATATGGTGAGCGCTGCTAGATTAACATGTAGGTGAGTACAAATACCCGAGAACCACTAAAAGAGTACATGTAGGTGAGAACAAGTTGGTGAGCACTGCTTGGTGAATATATTCCCCATTTGCATGCTGTACAATGCCATTACAACAGACACACTTGTCCCCACTAGTGTGGTGTTCAATGCCAGAACAACTGACATATTAGTCACCACTAGCTTGGTGTACAATGCTAGTACAACTGAAACACTCGTCCCCAGTACCGTGCTGTATAATACCAGTACAACTGACACAATAGTCTCCACTATGATGCTATACAATGCCAGTGCAACTGACATACTAGTCCCCACTAGCTTGGTGAACTATACCAGTACAACTGACACACTAGTCCCCACTAGTGTGGTTTACAATACTAGTACAACTTAAATACTAGACACACTGTGTGTTTGTAGCTGTGTGTAGGTGTAGTTATGTGTGAGTGTAGCCTGTTGAGGGTGTATTCATATGTGGAAGTAGTCATGTGTAGGTGTAGCCAGGTGAGGGTGTAGGCGTGTGTAGGTGTAGTTGTGTGTGGGTGTAGACGGATGTGGGTTTAGCGGGTTGAGGGTGTAGTCGTGTGTGGGTGTAGTCATATGTGGGTGAAGCAGTTCGTGGGTGTAGTCGCGTGTGGGTGTAACTGGGTAAGGGTGAAGCCGGGTGAAGGTGTAGGGATGTGTGGGTGTAGTTGTAGGAAATTTCCAACACTTAACTACTAACCTCTAGTACATTAAGAAGTAATTCTTGTACTAGGCATTCTAATCTACTAACCTGTGGTGTTGTGATATTAAAATTATTTCATTAAGACGTAGAACGTCATATATTTTTCTAGAATGTATTGCCGCAGTTTTGCATCAGCCAGCTAGCCACAGGGAATAATTTTACATATTAACAGATCAAGTAGAATCCAGTCTCATTTTGTCTTTTTATTAAGGATAATCATTTATTAATAGATTCACCTTTAGTTAGTAAATATATCATCGTTTCCTGAAATTAATTTATACAGCTACGATTAGCATTTCTAGTTAATAATATAATAAGCCGCATTTCCACTCTGAAACTTTCTCATTCATTTAACATCGTCTACATCAACTGACATGCACTATGAGAAAACATTTGTTGCCGCACATTACATTTTAATATGACGTAAATATTTGTCATACCCCATCTCTTTCCTTACTGAACATTATGTGAATATTATGAATTATATTCCCAGCCTTGGGAGTTATTGCGCATGCACCACCCGGGTGGAAGGGGAGAGTCATGCAAGACCCGCCATAGTTTTGAGGTGTTCTGAAGTTTGTTTATGGTCATCGGTCCAAATTAGGATCATCTGGCTGTCTGCAAGCTCCTGACTGATTGTGCAGCTTCAATTATTATGGATACTACTTTTGGCAAGAAATAAGTATCTTTACAAATTTATACTGGCCTTCATAACTTGTATTAGTTTTTTCCTTGTCGTTAGGACGCGCAACAACATTAAATCCCACATAAGTGCACCTTTGATCCCTACATCTATTTAGAATTTACGATTAAATGAGCGATTCTTGGATTTGGAGTGGGAATTACATAAAATTTGCATTTTAGCATGGAATTAAGCATGAAAGAGACGAATTTCTACCTATGGATTCATGAGTTTCTCGAGAGCTGGTGACACAGAAGAATAAACGGGTTGATGTTGTCGGAAGTGATCGACGTTCATCTTTGACAGCTAAGCTGTTTTCTTGTTCATTTTGTAGTTAGCCAACTGATTTATCTCTGAACTAGAGAATTTAAAGTATTTATTTTATTATTAGAAGTCATTAATCTCATATTATAGCATAACGCCCAAGTTGTAGGGTAAATGGATTTAGTTCTGAATTATTTTTAATATTAAGTTCATTTATCTAGATATATTTAATCATACCTGCCATATATAATCATATCTGTATTTACTCTATACAAATGAAAACTACAAAATCGAAAAAATATAGCACCAATATATATTAACTTTATTCCTCATCATTTATTGTATTTTATGCCAACCCAAATGGCTAGGACTTTGAGATTGGAAATGTACTAAGGTATGTACAACTCTAGCCTAACTCATTAGCCAACCTAGTTAGGTAGATTTACTAGTAAACTAGCATTGTACCAAGCAGTACAACCTAATGAACATTTAATATTGTGCAGACCCAAATCAGGGTTGGATTTATTATTATTTTACATGAATTGTGTTTCCATATCTTATATTTACCGTGTACATCTCTGAGTGCTACTAGGTGTCACTATACCAACCGAAAATGAAGAGCTAGCTGGAGGTATAACCGTAGGGACATCCAAGCATCACTCAAATCTTAGCTATTTACTATTAGGTAGGTAAGCAAACCTCTACATGACGTAGGATATCATAGCTTAACCAAGAAATTGATTATTAGGCTATCAGTAACCGTACTGGTTCTATGTATATTTGAACCAGTACCCTAGTCATTTTCATAACCAAATCATGGGACCAACTAAGCCAAAATCCACAGACTGTACACCAGAAGAAATGTCCAGCAACTGCTTATTATATCTTAGATCATACATGAGTCACAAATGCCATGTGACTCGACAGCTGAATAAGTGTGTTCAGCTGTTTCAGTCAGGTGTCACTGCCAAAATATTAGAAAATCACACAAAGGTGGCCAAGCAAAAGTTGCAGAGAACAGATGAGGCTGCAGATGACTATCTAAGAGTCCTCATGCAACAAAATGCTGAACCCGATAAACTAGATACCTTCCATGCCAAAAGGGCAGTTTGAGGAGGGTGTCCAAAATCATTTGGATAAATTAACACAATTCCTAGAGTGATTGAATCGAGGGGGCATTAGTTCCAGATTTCCCCCCCCCAAAAAAATGCATTAAATGAAAAATAGTTCGATTTCAATCAAAGTTTTTTGACTAATTGTATATAAAAAAGGGTTTCCTCTGGTCCAAGTCTCAGCATCGTAGCATAAATAGGAAGGGAGAAAAAAAAATTGAGGAAGGTATCAAAATTATTCCAAATTGGTCAAAAACAATTATCAAACACAAGTGTCAACTGAAATCATTTCTATGACTCTCAGCTATCACAATAGCATATATTAAAAAAATATTATAATTAGTTTTATTAGAAAAATAATTAAGTTAAAAAAAATTGATATATATTTTGTTTTAATTTTTTTTATGGCGATTTGCATGAAACTTATACACCTGACTGCACATAAGCATATCTGTAAGGGGGGCCAATTTTGGAGAAAACTAGTTGATGTCAACCTCAGCCACAGATGGCAGCACCTTAGACTTTATTATTTTCAAGTAATATAAACGTTCAAATAACTCTTTCATTTTTTATTCAATTTACATGAAACTTACACCTTATATGTAAAGTTTGTCTCTAAAATCCCGAGAAATCGTTTTTTCCTAAGTTCATTTATGATTTTATAATAGCAATAAATATGACATATTTGCATAATTTTGGGGGGAACTTTGAATATTTGTATTAGGAAAACTAAAGATGTTTTGGAAACTCCCTTACTCCAGATCCTTTATTATATGTTAATGTGTCAGAAAAGTATCATAGAATGATTATATCTGAAAGGTGTGTTTGTTTATTTACACTTGATAATGTGTAAAATTCGTTGAAAAAATTAAAAAATTAAAATCTCCCTTTCTATTTACGCTGCAGTACTGAAACTTAGTACAAATGCAGCCCTTTTCATATACAACTGGTCAAAAAAATATTGGTTGACATTGAACGACTTTTGCGAAACCATTCAAATGCCCCCCTGAAGATCAACTCAGTTTCTCAAAATACTGACAACGAGTAATACTAATATACATGAAACACTCAAGGAAGTTCGCCTTCCTACCATTGATCTTCCTTATCTTCATGGTAGGGATGATGAGAATTTCGAATGATATTGGAACACATTTGACTCTTTAGTAAACTCAAAGGGTTCAATCAGTAAACCTAATAAATTTCTTTATTTGCAAAGTACCCTTGAGGGTGAAGCAAAGGCAGTTATCGAACATCTAATTCCTAGTGATAATGACTACGATACTTCCTTACAGTTATTGGAAGTTAAATACAGCAATAAAGAAATTGCTATAGCTAATATTTATTATAAGTTAAGAGCGATACCTACACCAGATACGACACCTGAAGCTGTACAAGAATTTAGACTCCAGGTAGAGTCTCTAATTAAACCTCTGGGTGCCAAAGCAGATGTACCTAGAGCAGAGTGGGTATTGAAATTGGAAATACAGAGAAAATTTCCTAAAGAGATTCTAGCATGCATCTGTTCTCATTATAGAACAGACATCCTATATCTAGATGAGATTTTCGTGGGATTAAGGATAACAGTTAATCGACTGAGAGCTCATGAGAAAATAATATCCGACACTGACAAATCAACCACTGATAAATCAGTAAAACCTAAAGGTACCTCCAAACAGCCTAATAAGTCTAAAACCACTACTTCCACTCCCAAATGGAAAAATAATACCATAGGTACATAAACAGTCAGCCTTTCTAATCCTGTAGTCAATACGTCCCCGAAAGTTGTGACTCCTGAACCAACTACAGGAAGGAGATGCTGTCTATTCTGTCAAAAAAATCATACCATTTATCAAGGTCACACCTTTCCTGATCGCGCTACCAGAGTAAGGCGCCTCAAGGAACTGCACAAGTGCACTAGGTGCTTGATGCAGCATGATCCTAATACCTGCACCACCCCATTATGCATATGCAACAGGTGCCATCAGGATCAACATCATTCTGCATTGTGTGGAGTTGATAGGCCAAAATCGGCTAAACTCCAGGTGGAACAGGATGTTTCCACCACTGTGCAGTAGTACAAAGTATGGCAAGAGGTTAATGTGCTTAATACCAAGTCTCATAATAATGTCGCATTACCTACTGTACAACTACAATTAAATAACAAGAAATCCAAGATCATTACACGTAGTCTATTCGACCAGGGATCACATATATCGTTCATCACTCAACAAGAGGCTAACTAGTTGAAACTTAAACCCTTACGTAAAGTGAAACTGAACATAGCAGAATTCCTGACTGATACTGGACCTCAAGAATATACAATAGTACAAACACTGGTACGCCTAGGCGGTTATGTCCAACCTGTCCAAGCCATAGTTGTTGATCATATCCCATTTGACCTAAATGTTAAGGGTCTAGGGAACACAGCCAGATTCCTGCAGAAAAATGGAATCGAACTGGCTGACAGCAAGATAAACTCTGCCTCACCATTGTAGGTCTATTAATAGGGGCAGATTATTATTACCAGTTTATTACTGGACAGACAACACAACAGGGAATGAACCTGTTAAAGTTAGCAGGAGGCTATTTGACTACAGGTACAGTCTTAAACCTGAAGAAGCCTATGCCTGCTGACAACCAATACTAATCAGAAAATAAACTGTCATCTGAAATAAATATCCTGATACTAAGGACAAGGGAGAATGCAGCTGACAACATTAACTAAAGATTGAGTCATGGTACAATTAATATTAGCCGAGATAGTTTCTAAGGATCTCAGTGAATAAATCATTGGTTAGTAGCCTAACTGGCTACAGGTCACAACGACAAATACCTCTGACCCACTGCGGACCCAGAATCTATTCTCGATGGTAATGATTGACCACATTCTGTCCTTATTGCATTTATCATACCTTATGTTAAGTCTTCCAGAGAAGATGGCATCTTCAGTACCTTCAGGTAAGTCTTCCAGAGAAGACCACATCTACAGTGCCTTCGGGTAAGTCTTCCAGAGAAGACAGCATTTATAGTGCCTTCAGGTAAGTCTTCACTAGAAAACAGCATTCATTCCAAGTCTTCTGGACTAGGATTTAGTAATCCACTTAATGAAACGTCACCTGCAGCATTGTATCAATTTTGTTTGTAGCTACTTCTTCTTTCTCGTTTCTGCCTTTAAGCATTCTTAGAGACGGTTTGAAGAAGCATCTTAGCACAAGCAAAATTGGAATTTGCAATAGACTGTAAGTGAACATTTACCAGAGGACTACCAGTAGTGAAACAAATAGTTTCTTAACAGAATAAACTTATAATAATCCTTTAAGTTATTAAGCGCTTTGGTTTAAGTACTTAAGTACTTAAACTTAAATAGTACTTTAAGTATTAAGTACTTCAAAAGGGTTATAGAACTGTAACTTAACATGAATAAACCGAGCAGGTCTACTGCTCATTCATAATCTTTAGGTTGCTATGTGTTTAGTTATACCTCAAGAGGGTTATAGCACTGTAGCCTAATCTATAATTAGCATTTACCCACTACTTAGGTAGGCTTAGGGAAATTAATTAGGGACAGCAGAGTGTAAGTTGAATCTATACTCACTAAAGCAATACCACTGACTACATTGATACCATAATATTCAGTTCTCTACATTAAATAGAATTTAGCTAGGTTAGGAACTTAGTTATTATTATAGAATAGCCTAAAATACTTGTCCAGCAAGGACTACACATTAGGCTAAGTTTAATTTTGCATAAATGCAGACCATAAATCATTCGAGGTTGAGGTGATCTTATGAGTCTCCAGTAATCAGTTAGTGTCTAGTAACTCATCTAGTTATAAGTCACAGCGATGACTTGTAATTACCCTAGAAATTGATTTCACTGTAGATTCAGAATCACCTTGATCTCAAAGGGATATAAAGAATAATACATTAATCATTAACTAGATGCACCCGTGATGACAGATCAATGACTTAATTCCTATACCTGTCACACAGATCTGGGACATCCGTCATGTACATACTAACGTACTAACCTACTAACATGTAAGAATTTTATAACTTCAAGGGGGTAAGTAACATGCACCTTAGTACACACAGAAATCCCATTAGCGTGATGCATCAATTGAACAAGTCCACAAGGGCATATTGACATAGCTCGAATGCATGGGGGAGTTGTGTAAAACCCTAGTTTGTGCCTGGAAGAGTCTGCAGGATCCAGTAAGTTCAGTAGAACTTCGTTTTCAACTCTTTTTGACCATGTCGTAGCTCAGTCGATTAAGGCAGCGTCTGGAATGCTCCCGGACGTAAGTTCGAATCCTCCTCACGGCCCTAGTGAACTTGTTCATGCACCTTAATACTGAATCTTGAACTACGACCCATGTATTCTCTCCCCGGAAGTTATGTGGACATTTTCAACAATTAATTACTAATCTCTAGTACATTAAGAAGTAGTTCTTGCACTAGGCATTCTATTCTACTTACATTACTAACCCATTGTGTAGTGATATTAAAATTCTTTCATTAAAATGTAGAACGTCATATATTTTCCTAGAATTCATGGCTGCAGTGTTGCATCAGCCAGGTAGCCACAGGGGTGTACAAATTTTACACATTTACAGATCGAGTAGAATCCAGCCTTATTTTGCCATTTTATTAGGGATAATCGTTTATTGATAGATTCATCTTTAGTTAGTAACTATATCATCGTTTCCTGGAATTAATTTATTCAGCTACGATCAGCTGTTCCAGTGAATAAAATGATAAGCCGAATTTCCACTCTGAATATGTCTCGTTCATTTAACGTCGTCTAAATTAATTGACGTGCACTACGAGAAAACATTTGTTGCCGCACAATACACTTTATTATGACGTAAATATTCGTAATACCCCATCTCCTTCCATACTGAACATTATGTGAATATTGTGATTTATACTCGTGATCCCAGCCTTGGGAGCTATTGCACATGTACCACCTGGGAGGAAGGAAAGAGACACGCGAGAGCTGCCATAGTTTTGAGGTATTCTGAAGTTTGCTTATGGCCACTGGTTCAAATTAGGAGCATCTGGCTGTCTATGAGCTCCTGACTGATTGTGCTGCTTCTATTATTTACGGACACCACTTTCGGCAGGGATTAAGTATCTTTACAAATATATACTGGCCTTTATAACTTGTGTAAGTTGTTTCCCTTTCATAAGAAGCGCAGTAACATTAAATCCTACGTAAGTGCACCTTTGATCCCCACATCTATTTAGAATTTACAATTAAATAATTGATTCTAGGATTTGGAGTTTGAATTACATAATATTTGCATTTCAGCATGGAATTAACCATGAAAGATTAACCGTAGGTAGAAATTAACTATTTCTACTTACGGGTTTACGTGTTTCTTGAGAGCTGCTGACTCGGACAAGAATAAACTGGTTGATGTTGTCGGACGTGATCGACGTTCATCTTTGACAGCTAAGCTGTTTACTTGTTCATTTTGTAGTTAGCCAACTGATTTATCTCTCAGTGAACTAGAGAATTTAAATGACTTATTTTATTATTAGAAGTCATTAATCTCATATTATAGAATAACCCCCCAAGTTGTAGGGTATATGGATTAAGTTCTGAATTATTTTTAATATTACAGTTCATTTGTCTTGATATATTTAATCACATTTATGCATTAATTGTAGGAGATCCATAAGCCACTGGTTTTCTTATTTATTTATAGAATTCTTGTCCTTCGAAGCATTTAGCATTATTCATTGTAGAACTAAATTCTTCCCCACAGTAGTTGTAGGTGGGTATGGGTGTAGCCAGTTGAAGGGGTAGCTGGTTGAGGGTGTAGTCGTGTGTGGGAGTAGTCATTTGTGGGTGTAGCCAGGTGTGTGTGTGTGTGAGTGTAGCTGGTTGAGGGTGTAGCCAAGTGTGAGTGTAAGCAATTGAGGGTGTAGCCAGATGTGAGTGTAAGCAATTGAGGGTGTAGTCTTGTGCACTCACCTATTTGTGCAGGTGGGGGTTGAGCTCTGGCTCTTTGGTCACGCCTCTCAACTGTCAATCAACTTTTGTACAGGGTCCTAAGCCTACTGGGCTCTATCATATCTACACTTGAAATTGTGTATGGAGTCTGCCTCCACCACATCAATTCCTAATTCATTCCATTTGTCAACCACTCTAATACTGAACAAATTCTTTCTAATGTCTCTGTGGCTCATTTGCACATGCAATTTCCACCTGTGTGTCCCCTAGTGCGTGTGCCCCTTGGGTTAAATAGCATGTCCTTATGTACCCTACCAATTCTTTAGAGAAACTTTTATGTGGTGATCATGTCCCCCCTAACTCTTCTGTCTTGCAGCGATGTGAGGTTTAACTCCCGTAGTCTCTCCTAGTAGCTCATACCTCTCAGCTCGGGTACTAGTCTGGTGGCAAACCTTTGAACCTTCTCCAGTTTAGTCTTATGCTTGAGTAGATATGGACTCTATGTTGGAGCTGCATACTCCAAGATTGGTCTGACATATGTGATATACAAAGTACTGAATGATTCCTTAAACAAGTTTCTAAATGTCGCTCTTATGTTGGCCAACCAGCCGTATGCTGCTGATGTTATCCTCTTGATATGGGCTTCAGGGGACAGGTCTGGCATGATATCAACCCCCAAGTCTTTCTGTCTCACTGACTCTTGAAGAATTTCATCTCTCAAATGATACCTTGTATCTGGTGTCCTGCTCCCTACACCTATCTTCATTACATTTGCTTGGGTTAAACTCCAACAACCACTTGTTCGACCATTCCTTCAGTTTGTCTAGGTCTTCTTGAAGCCTTAGGCAGTCCTCCTCTGTCTTAATCCTTCTTTAAATTTTGGTGTTGTCAGCAAACATTGAGAGAAATAAGTTTATACCCTCCGGGAGATCATTTATGTATATCAGAAACAGGATAGGACCCAGAACAGAGCCCCGGGGACTCCATTGGTGACTTCACGCTAATCTGAGGTCTCACTCCTCACTGTAACTCTCTGCTGCCTATTGCTTAGGTACTCCCTTATTCACTGGAGCACTTTACCAGTTACTCCTGCCTGTCTCTCCAGCTTATGCACCAGCCTCTTATGGGGTACGGTATCAAAGGCTTTCCGACGGTCTAAGAAAATGCAGTCCGCCCAGCCTTCTGTCAGCCTTCTCTCAATCTTTGTCACCTGGCCGTAGAACTCTATTAAGCCTGTAAGGCAAGATTTACTCTCCCTGAACCCATGTTGGCAATTTATCACGAAGTCCATACTCTCCAGATATTTTACTAAGCTTTTTCTCATGATCTTCTCTGTCACCTTGCATGGTATTCAAGTCAAGGACTCTGGCCTATAGTTCAGTGTCTCTTGTCTGTCATCCTTTTTGTATATTGGGACCACATTAGCCGTCAACCATATTTCTGGTAGGTTTCCCGTCTCCAGTGACCTACTATACATTATGGAGAGTGGCAAGCATAGTTTCTCTGCACACTCTTTCAATGCCCATGGTGAAATCCCGTCTGGACCAACAGACTTTCTCACATTCAGATCCAACAGGTGCCTCTTGTAATTTCAAACTCTTCCAAGGCCGCCTGGTTTACTGCCACCTCTCCTAGCTCAGTGAACTCTCCTTGTTCTATTGTGAAAACCTCCTGGAACCTCTTGTTGAGCTCTTCACACACCTCTTTGTCATTCTCTGTGTACCTATCCTCACCCGTTCTAAGTTTCATCACCTGTTCCTTCACTGTCGTTTTCCTCCTGATGTGATTGTGTAGTAGCTTTGGTTCGGTCTTGGTTTTTTTAGCTATATCATTTTCATACTTTTTCTCAGCTTCTTTTCTCACACTAACATACTCGTTCCTGGTTCTCTGGTATCTCTCTCTACTGTCTGGTATTTTCTTATTTCGGAAGTTCCTCCACGCCCTTTTATTCAGTTCCTTTGTTTTCATACATGCCCTATTAAACCACTGATTCTTCTTTTGCTTCTCGGGTTTTTTCCTATCGGGTCGGGATAAACCTGTTTACTGCCTCCTGACACTTTGGGTAACATAGTCCATCATGTCGAGTATGGACTTAGTTGTAAGTTCTGTGTCCCCATGGTATATCCCCTAGGAATTTTCTCATCTCATAATTTCCCTTTTGGTTCGCCAGCCCTTTGTTTCCCAGTTCTTTTTTTGGGGGGGGAGATAATTCCTAGCTCTACCAGGTACTCAAAGATCAATACACTGTGATCACTCATTCCCAAGTGGGATCCCAACTTAACTTCAAGGACACTGACCTGAGTCGGATATAAAGATATCCGACTCATTTAGGGCAAATATTAGATCAAGCATAGCTGGTTCATCCTCTCCTCTCTTTCTTGTCAGTCCCTTGATGTATTGGTTTAGAACGTTTTTTGTTGCTATGTCCAGCAGCTTAGCTCTCCATGTGTCCGGTCCTCCATGTGGGTCTATGTTCTCCCAATCTATCTTTCCATGGTTGAAGTCTCACATGATTAGTAGTCTGTATCCGTTCCTGCTAGCTACAGAAGCTGCTCTCTCTATTATAATGATGGTGGGCCATGTTGTTTCTATTATATTCCTGTCTGGGTCTTCTGTCGTTTGGTGGGGGATTATATATGACTACTACTATAATTTGTTGTCCTCCAATTGCTATGGTACCTGTTATGTAGTAACTGAAATCTTCACAGCCCTGAACAACCATCTCTTTAAAGCTCCAGCTATTTCTTGTCAGCAAAGCTACATCACCTCCTCCTCTTCCTTCTCTCTCTTTCCTCACTACATAGTAGTCCTGTGGAAACACTGCATTTGTTATGGTTTTCGTAAGTCTTGTTTCTATGGGTGCTATTATTTCTGGGATTTCTTCTAGTGTCCATTCTCCATATTCACTTGTTTTATTCATAGTCCCATATATGTTAGTGTACGTTGCCTTGAAGCTCACTTTCTTCTGTTCCTTCTCTTGTCCTCTTCTTAGTGAGCGTTATGCTGATGGAGGAACGTGTTCTATAGGTGTGAAGATCTGTAGTTTTTTTTAGATCAGGATTATACAGAGGTCTCAGTGGATTCTGGGATGGGGGGTGGGGTTTCAAGGGAAGGGGGTACAGGTAGAGTATGGAGTAAGGAGGTAGGGGGACCTGGAAAATACAGGGTGAGGAGGGAGGAGGGGAAAAGGAGGGAGGAGGGAAAAGGAGGGTATGGGATGAAGGAGGAGTGGGGAAATTAAATGGTAGGAATGGGGGAGGGGTTACAGGGTCGAAATGAGGTGTTTTGAGTTAGCATTTGAGTGGGGGCAGGTAGGATGAGGGGTAGGGAGGGCTTCTATGCAGAGGAGGGTGGCAGTGTTGCCCTCCCCTCTGGTGTTGCTGGGATGCTGGTTGGAGGCTCCCCTCTTGTCTCTGGGACTATTGTGTTAGGGGCTGTGATTTCCTGGTCCTGTCCCTCTGAAGGAATATTTTTTTGTATTTCTCCACATACTGTAGATGACTCTTCAGGTGCTACAACTGAGGTAGCAGGGTGCGATCGTAGCCGATTGAGGGTGTAGTCGTGTGTGGGTGTAGACGGGTGTGGGTGTAGCTGGTTGAGGGTGTAGTCGTGTGTGGGTGTAGCCGAATGAGGGTGTAGCCGGTTGAGGGTGTAGCCATGGGTGGGTGTAGCCAGGTGTGAGTGTATCCGGTTGGGGGTGTAGTTGTGTGTTGGTGTTGTCGTGTGTGGAAACAGCTGAGTGAGGGTGTAGCCTATTCAGGGTGAATTGGATACTCCAGGCTAGTGTGGGTGTAGCCGGGTGAGGGTGTAGATGGATGTGGGTGAAGCCGTATGAGGGTGTAATCATGTGTGGGTGTAATCGTGTGTGGGTATTGTCATATGTGGATGTAGCTGGGATTAAGTGTAGCCGGTTGAGGGTGTAGTCGTGTATAGGTGTAGCCGGGTAAGGGTGTAGCCGGTTGAGGGTGTAGGCGTGTATGGGTGTAGACGGATGTTGGTGTAGCTTGTTGAGGGCCAGTCTCTTCGGAGGCGTGGGTTCGAATCCCACCGCTGCCACCAGTATTCGTTTGCCTTGTTCGGGTTGAATGTAGACACAGTAGTCGCTTCTATATATATTTATTGACCGAGACAACAAGGTATATATCTGCCTAGCCGAGGTCCTTCTACTCTGAGTCTGTGAGGAGAACTGAGGCTGCTGGGAGCAATGGCTGGTGCTCCTCTGTCTGGCATGACGTCAGAGGCCTACTTGCCTGTGATTGGTTACATTTCAACTGACATAGAATTTGAGTATAACATATAGTCTTTTGTGGGTGTAGTCATGTGTGGGTGTAGCCAGGTGTGAGTGTAGCCAGTTGAGGGTGTAGGCATGTATGATTGTAGATGGATGTGGGTGTAGCTGGTTGAGGGTATAGTCTTATGTGGGTGTAGCTGGTTGAGGGTATAGTCTTATGTGGGTGTGGGTGTAGCCAGGTGTAAGTGTAGCCAGTTGAGGGTGTATTCATGTTTAGGTGTAGACGGGTGAGGGTGCAATCGGGTGAGGGTGTATTCATGTGTGGGTGTAGATGGGTGAGAGTGCAGCGGGGTGAGGGTGTAGCGGGGTGAGGGTGTAGACGAGTACAGCAATGAAGGAGAAGGCTTTGTCACAGAATGTGGTCAAACCCTCAGTGAGTCCTTCCAATGCCATATTTCGGTTTATTTTCTTAAGGTCATGTTATATATGTACATTTTTTCCAACTTATATTGCAAGACAGCAAGGGAAATGCTGTCCATCACCAAACACCACCACCATCACCACTACAACACTACCTTTATCACTACTACCACATCACCACTACAACATCACCAATACCAGCACTACCACTACTACAACACCACCACCACTACCATACAACCACTATCACCACTACAACACTACCTCTATCACCATTACCACACCACCACTACAACATCACCACTACCAGACCTACCACTAGTCCCACTACCACACCACTACCACTAGGACAACACCCCTACCACAACACTACCAACTCCACCACTACAACAACACCACTACCCTCTGACTACTGTCTGTTATATGAGGAGGGACCACCAGCTAGGATATGAGGACAGACTACCAGCTGGGATATGAGGGCAGACTACCAGCTGGGATATGAGGATTGACTACCAGCTGGGATATGAGGACAGACCAACAGCTAGGATATGAGGACGGACTACCAACTGGGATATGAGGACAGACTATCAGCTGAGATATGAGGACGAATTTCCAGCTGGGATATGAGGTCGGACTACCAGCTGGGATATGAGAACAAACTACCAGCTGGGATATGAGAACAGACTACCGGCTTGGATATGAAGACGGATTACCAGCTGGGATATGAGGACGGTCTGCCAACAGGGATATGAGGACGAACTACCAGCCAGGATATGAGGACGGACTCTCCGCTTGGGTATGAGGACGGACTACCATCGGGGATATGAGAACAGACTATCAGCTGGGATTTAAAGATGGACTACCAGCTGAGATATATGGACTGACTACCATCCGTTATATGAAGTTGGACTTCCATCTGGAATATGAGGACGGACTTCCCTGCAAACATAAAACACTGTGGAAACCTTCATCAAAGTTTCAACATGGTTGTGGGGAGAGATAACTTTCATGTGTGGTTCAACAGGCACATGTGCAACCTTTAACCCAAGAATGGTTAAAGTATTTCTTTATGTAATACAGCAAATGTTGCCTTTTCTTACACAATTTTCTCCTTTATTTATTAAAAAATATTTTGTTCATGTTTAAATATAAAATTTATGTACATTATACATATAAATTGTGAATGCTGTGCCTTAGTTGTATGATAGGTGTGCGAAACATTTACTTTTTATTATGATCTTGCTAAAAATTGTTTTTATAACCCTGTTTGCTAAATGATGTATTAAGTAATACTGGTTTTATGTTTAAATTATATGTTGGTACTTTATGCATAATACATCAACATAAATGGAAAATGCTGCTGCATAGGTGTATGAAGGACACACGCAACATTTAATCTACCATTTTTTCGAATAAAAAATTAGAGTGCATCAAAATACCTCTTTATCACATGCATCTGTATTATAGTAGATTTTACATTATATATCACTGAAGCACAAATAGGTGAGTACAACTAGGTGAGTACAACTACATGAGAGCAACTAGGAGAGTACATGTAGGTGAGTACAACTTGGTGAACACTGTTAGGTGAATACAAGTAGGTGAGTAATCTACTCATAACACGCGTGCAACTAGTGTACTGTACAATGCCAGTACAAGAGACACACTAGTCCCCACTAGCATGGTGTACAATGCCAGTACAACTGACACACTAGTCCCCACTAGCATGGTGTACAATGCCAGTACAACTGACACACTAGTCCCCACTAGCATGGTGTACAATGCCAGTACAACTGACACACTAGTCCCCACTAGCATGGTGTACAATGCCAGTACAACAGATAATAGTCCCCACTAGCATGGTGTACAATGCCAGTACAACAGACACAATAGTCCCCACTAGCATGGTGTACAATGCCAGTACAACTGACACACTAGTCCCCACTAGCATGGTGTACAATGCCAGTACAACTGACACAGTCCTCACACCACACACTGTGTGTGGTGTGTGTGAGTGTAGCTGGTTGAGGGTGTAGTCGTGTGGCTGTAGCTGGTTGAGCGTGAAGTCGTGCGTGGGTGCAGTCATGTGTGGGTGTAGTCATGTGTGGGTGTAGTCGGGAGTGGGTCAAGTCGTGTGTAGGTGTAGTCATGTGTAGGTGTAGCCAGATGTGTGTGTAGCTGGTCGAGGGTGTAGTCGTGTCTGGGTGTAGCCAGTTGAGGGTGTTGTCGAGTGTGGATGTAGTCCGGTGTGAGTGTAGCTGGTCGAGGGTGTAGTTGTGTGGGGGTGTAGTTGTGTGTGAGTGTAGCCAGTTGAGGGTGTAGTCATGTTTGGGTGTAGCTGGGTGTGAGTGTAGCAGGTGGAGGGAGTAGCCGGTTGAGGGTGTAGCCAGTTGAGGCTGTAGCCGGTTTTGGGTGTAGCAGGTTGAGGCTGTAGCCGGTTTTGGGTGTAGCAGGTTGAGGGTGTAGCCGGTTGAGGGTGTAGCAGATTGAGGGTGTAGCCGGTTGAGGGTATAGCAGGTTGAGTGTGTAGTTGGTTGAGGGTGTAGCCGGTTGAGGTTGTAGCAGGTTAAGGGTGTAGCTAGTTGAGGGTGTAGCCTGTTGAGGGTGTAGCAGGTTGAGGGTTTAGCAAGTTGAGGGTGTAGCCTGTTGAGGGTGTAGCAGGTTGAGGGTGTGGCAGGTTAAAGGTGTAGCCGGTTGTGGGTGTATCAGTTTGAGGGTGTAGCAAAAAGTGTCACAAAGTTTCCTTTTAGCGTTAGGTACGTAGGTTTTGGTTATAAGTTTTGGAAACCTATTTAATTCCACACAAAATAACGTATTTAATGGGAGAAAACAAATGTTTCCAATTCTTTCAAACACTTTCCAGGAACATTGTGGAAACTTAAAATTGTTTCCTGGGTTAAAGGTTCGATATGAGGACGGTCTACCAGCTGGGATCTGAAGACGGACTACCTAATGTGATATGAGGACAAATTACCAGCTGGGATATGAGAACACACTACTATCTCAGAAATGAGGAGGGACTATCGGCTGGGATATGAGGACAGACTAACAGCTGGGATATGAGGACTTGCTACCAGCTGGGATATGAGGACTTGCTACCAGCTGGGTTATGAGGACAGACTACCAGCTGGGTTATGAGGACAGACTACCAGCTGGGTTATGAGGATGAACTACCAGCAGAGAAATGAGGACAGACTTCCAGCTGGAAGTCCAGCGGGAGCCAGCGGCTGAGCGGACAGGAGCCAGCGGCTGAGCGGACAGGAGCCAGCGGCTGAGCGGACAGAACAGTAGACACGTGATCCTGTGGTCCCAGGTTCGATCCCGGGCGCCGGCAAGAAACAATGGGCAGAGTTTCTTTCACCCTGATGCACCTGTTACCTAGCAGTAAATAGGTACCTGGGAGTTAGTCAGCTGTCACGGGCTGCTTCCTCGGAGTGGAGGCCTGGTCGAGGACCGGGCCGTGGGGACACTAATCCCCAAATCATCTCAAGATAACCAGCAGGGATTTGAAGGGGGATTACCAGCTGGGTTATGAAGACTATCCATCACCAATCCAATACCAGTACAATCACCACCCTGAACAATCAACACACATACCACCCTGTACAATCAACACCCACACCACCCTGTACAATCACCACACACACCACCCTGTACAATCTCCACCCACACCACCCTGTATAAGCACCACTCACACAACCCTGTACAATCACCTCTCACACCACCCTGTACAATCCACACCACCCTGTAAAATCACCACTAACAACACCCTGTACAATCACCACATAAGCCACCGTGTACAATCGCCACCGACACGTCCACGTTCAATCACCACCCACATCACCCGGTACAATCGCCACCCACACCACCCTATGCAATTACCACCCACATCATCCTGTATAATCGCCACCCACACTTCCCCGTACAATCACCACACACACACACCACCGTGTACAATCGCCACCCACACTTCCCCATACAATCACCATCCAGATCACCCTGTACAATCGCCAACCCACACCACCCCATACAATCACCACCCTGTGCAATCACCACCCTGTATAATCGCCACCCACACTTCCCCGTACAATCACAACCAACACCACCCTGTATAATCACCACGAGTAGTAGGGATGACACCTCAGCGATGATTTTTTTTGGGGGGGGGGGGGGAGGAAATCGTTTTTAGGGTTTCGGTTTTCCAGTTAATTTTAAAAATCGTGTGTGGGGTGTCAGGGGTTCCAGGTAAACTATAAGGACAATTTTTGTTTGTTTTCAAAATCGAGCATTTTTCAAAGACTATTTTTGGATAAAGTGATCATAAAATTTTATTAAGAGTTCTTATGAGGAAAATAATTTCATACAAGTTTGTTAAGGGTTCTTATGGGGAAAATTCTAAATTTTTCAGAATTCAGTTTTATAGTTTTATGAAAATATTTCAGAGTTCATTTTATCATAGAAGTTTATTTACGAGTTTGTAACTGAAATTTAGAAAAACGTCCATTATCAAAGAATATGTTCATAGAAGTTTTGTTAAGGAAAACAGACATCTTAGCTGTGACTTTTAGTTTTTATATCCATTTATGGCTATTTCATCTGAAAAAAACCCATTTTCATCAGAGACAATATGAAGACTAATTTTCAACAGAGACCATTTTCAGACCGATTTTCTTCAGAGACCATTTTCAGACCGATTTTCTTCAGAGTCCATTTAAGAAAGATTATTTTAGACTCACACAACCCTGTACAATCACCTCTCACACCACCCTGTACAATCCACACCCACACCACCCTGTACAAATCACCACCCTGAATTTTACTGGCCCAAGACCAGTAAAATTCGTCAAATTCCAGTAAAGACAGAAAATTAATCAGAGTCCATTTTTCAGACCAATTTTTCGCAGAGTCAAGTAAAAATCAATCAGTCACTTTAAATTTATGAATTTAAACATGTTGATGTTGGACACTATTATTTGTCAAATTTTATTAGTTAGGTTAGCTTTTGTTTGTGGCATGAGTTGAATTGTGGATTTGGATACTAAACCTTGTTATTTTTAACAAATTAACAAGGTTTACTAAGTGCTTGTGCGGGGGGGGTTGTAACAAACTAGGCTGGTTGTAAGAATTTTTCCAGAAGGTTCCAGAAGTTTCGTGTAGGGACCTGACCTCAACAACACACATTCCTCTGGGGATTAGCAGGTCTGAGTCACAAATGGCGGGCGTCTCTGTTCATAGTTTTGTATAATGAACCATTCTATAGTATTCACTTATTTAGAGAAATTAGCCTTTATTCATTTTGTATTAAAATTGTATTGTATAATATTCCTGGTTATAGTATCAAGAGTATTCTAATTATTGAGTTAAGTCACCATCAGTGACGTCACGAATCAGATCTAAGTTGTAAGGCGCGAGTGACCGGCGGTCATAGGTCATCAGAGTTGACATGTCCACTATTTCTCAAAGTTCAAATAACCATTTTGGTGATCGGGAACAGCTCTGCCGTTAGATGCTTGTGTAATTTAACTTCAGTAAAATAATTCAACCAGTCTGGATCAATTAAGTATAACAGAGGTTAATTGTTATAACTTAAACCTTGCTAAGTAACTGGTAAGCGATGCGGAACAATACAATGCTCTAGTCTGGGGAAGACCAGACGAGGAGAGATCAGTGTGGACTCCAGATCAACTGGGGGAGGTCAACCCATCTCACCTCTCCCCCAAGACCAGCCCAACATCTTTAACTGGTCATCATAGAGGTATAGTTGCTATTGTTATTTATAGGGATAGTCAACTCATTGCCGTTCAGGTCAAGTAGGGAGTGTTAAAGTGACAGGGAGTGAACATATTTAGATTTTGTTTTAGTTTTCTTTTAATAAATTATTTAGTTAATAATTTGCATTTTTATTATTTCCATGTGTTTATGTGAACTTGTCCTGGTCACGTGGTCCACACGAGGCAGAGTTGGATTAGGCGCCGATTCTAACATCGAGTCGGAATTCATCATTCCCGTGTAATTAATTCCACACTCTAAGTTTCCAAGGTCATCGGTTACTAGTGGGGATCAAGCCCCAAGGTTGATTAATTAGCATGATCGATCCAGACCTCGATCATTGCTTAGAGTTACTGGTCTGGTGGTGGCGGCGGAGGCGACTCTAGGGTTTTGCTCAAAGTCTATGTCACGTCATACGGGTTGTAGAATCCTAAGTCGGTCAATCGTCTTAGGACCACGTGGCGTGGAGTCGGCTTTAGTAAATGTTTTGGAGTCCCTTGTAGAGAATAAAAAGTAAGAATACGGGTAGAGGGGGGGAAAAGAAGGTAAGATAAGTCGAGAACACCCTCCCCGTGTTACAATAACACTCTTCGAGATATCAAAGACATTCATCGAGACATCAAGGACACACTCAGAGACAACAAAAATACTCTTCGAGACATCAAAGACACTTTTCAAGACATCAATGACAAATTCAGGGACATCAAAGACATGCTCAAAGACACCAAAGTTATTCTCAGTCATCAAAGTTATTCTCAGAGCCATCAAAGTTAATCTCAGACCTATCAAAAAGTCAATCTCAGTTGTCAAAGTTGTTCTCTAAGACATCAAAGTTATTCTCAGAGTCATCAAAGGTAATCTCTAACTCACCTTCGCTCATCAAAGTTAATATTAGTTAAGTGATGAGCGAAGGTGAGTTAGAGATTACCTTTGATGACTGTGAATAACTTTGATGTCTTAAAGAACAACGTTGACAACTGAGATTAACTTTTTGATAGCTCTGAGATTAACTTTGATGGGTCTGAGAATAACTTTGATGACTGAGAATAACTTTGGTGTCTTTGAGCATGTCTTTGATGTCCCTGAATTTGTCATTGATGTCTCGAAAAGTGTCTTTGATGTCTCGAAGAGTATTTTTGTTGTCTGTGTGTGTGTGTCCTTGATGTCTCGAAGAGTATCTTTAATGTCTCGAAGAGTGCCTTTGATGTCTTGAAGACTGTTATTGATGACCTTTAGTGTGTCATTGATGTTCTTGAGTGTGACCTTGATGTTTCTCACTGTGTCTTTGATATCATGAGGAGTAAGTTTTATCATCTCTGAGTGTGTTCTTGACTATTTATTCTTCCTCCACAAAGTATAATTGTAGTTAAGAACAGCGTTGAAATTTTTCCTATGCATTTTTTTGTACTCTAAGAAGTATACTGTTAGTTAGGAAAGTACTGAACAAAGCTACACTTGACTATTTCAAGTTGAATGCCGAGAGATAAAGTTAGTTATGAACAGTGTCGGAAGAAGGGTAAGCCTGACTATTTTTAGTTGATTGACGAATACTTTTAGTTAAGAAAAAACAGGAAAACATGATGAACATGGCTATTTTCAGTTGAGTGACGAATAATTTTAGTTAGGAAATGACAAGAAAACATGATGAACATAGATATTTTCAGTTGATTGACAAGTAATTCTTAGTTAAGGAACATTATGAAAAGAAAGTTTTGGCACATTTGATTTTAAAGAACATGTAAGAGAATGCGATGAACACAGTGAACTTGTGGGCAATATGAACTGAACATGCTGTGAACATTTTGCAGAACATGGATAAGGACAAAGAACACAGTGAACATGTGAAGAACATGACAAAGAACACAGTGAACATGTGAGGAACATGACAAAGAACACTGTGAACATGTGAGGAACATGACAAAGAACACAGTGAACATGTGAGGAACATGACAAAGAACACAGTGAACATGTGAGGAACATGACAAAGAACACATAGAGTATGTAAGAGAATGCGTTGAACACGGTGAACGTATGAAGAACATGACAAAGAACAAAGAGAATATGTAAGAGAAGGTGATGAACAAAGGGAACATGTGGGAATATGATCTTGCAGCCAACATGAAAAAATTACAAAGAACAGAGAATATGAACAATGAACATAGAAAATATGCTTTGAATGCGCAGAAAACATGAATAGTGAGCTTAAAAGTTGTACAGAGAACATGGAGAAATTGTCAAAGAACACAGAGAACATGGAAGAGAATGCAAAAACAGTAGGATTAATGAAGGTTTAGATAAGTTGGGAAATGGGCGAGATGTAGGGGGTGAGGGCAGGGATGAAGGGGGAGTAGGGGGTGATAGAGAGGTGAAGGGCGAAAGGGAGTTAGGGAGGTAAGGAATGAGAAGGTAAGGGATGGGAAGGTAAGGGGTGTGGAGAGACAAGCGTGAAAGGGAGTCAGGGAAGGTAAGGGGAGTAAGGGGCGAGAGAAGTGAAAGATGAGAAGGTAAGGGAGGGAAAGTGTAAGGTGTGATTTTAAGCATGTCATTTTGCTTAGGTGAGTAAACAAATGGAATTGAAGGTAAGGTGTGATTTTTGACCGTGTGATTATATTTCCGTGTGAATATTCGCATGTTAGTGATTATTTACATAGCTGAGTGAAAAGAGGGTATTAAAAACATGATGATTACTTTTTATAGACTGGAGAGGGCCTTGATCTGAATTAATTTGATGAATATTTAATTAATGCTGAGGACAAGAGTAAAACTTGGTAATTTACTTTTTGATATATTTTACAGGGGGTCAGAAATGTAGTGGGGTTTTAAATCTCAGGGGAATTGGACAGATAATACCTAACTTACATGACCGAACTTAGGTGGAGGACATGAATTGAAGCTTGGTAATTTGCTTTTGATTTATTTAACAGGGATCTGAAATGTAGTTGGGGTTTTAAATCTCAGGGGATTTAGACTGATAATAAAGAACTTGTACAAATGAACTAGGGATAGGGGCCAAGAGCTGGAGCTCGATAATTGTTTGGATCTATCTTACTATGTCTGAAATAGAGCAGTTGTAAGTCTCAGGGGATTTGGACTGATAAAAAGAAGATACGAGATGGAACTAATGTGGGGGACAAGAGCTAATGTTTGAAAATTGTTTGAATCTATTTTACTATCTCTGAAATACAGAGGGTTTGAATTTTAGGGGAATTGATCTGTTACTAGCGAAGATATTTAAATGAACTACGGTGGGAGACAGGAGCTAGAACTTGCTTACTGACTCAGTTTGATTTACAATGTCTGAAATATGATTGTTTAAAATTGGGCTAAAATTGGCTGATTAGTAGAGAAAATGTGCTCTCTGACAAATTTGGGGTTTAAACTGGACTCTGATGAAACTGGTCTCTGAATATTTTTGGGTTCAAACTGGACTCTGTTAATTTTTTGGTCTTCAAATGAACTCTGACAATATTTGAATTTCCTCTATAAGAACTCTTTAAGAACTCAGGTGTAAGTAAAACTCTGAATTATTTTGGTCTAAAAGTGGTCTCTGACTAATTTTGGTCACGAATTGGACTCTGATGATAATTGGTCTGAAAATGGTCTCTGAATATTTTAGGATTTCTACTGGACTCTCAATAATTTATATTTTTTTATTGGATTCTGCTGAAAATTGGTCTGAAAAATGGACTGATTAATTATGTGTCTTTACTGGATTCTGATTAATTTTCTGTCTTTGCTGGAATTTGACGAATTTTACTAATCTCGGACTAATTTGAGTCTAAAATAATCTGTCTTAAATGGACTCTGAAGAAAATCGGTCTGAAATGGTCTCCGTTAAAAATCGGTCTTCATATTGTATCTGATGAAAATTGGTCTTTTTCAGAAGAAATAGCCATCAATGGATATAAAAACTTAAAGTCACTGCTAAGTTGTCTGTTTCCTTAACAAAACTTCTATGAACATATTCTCTGAAAATGGACATTTATCTAAATTTCGGTCATAAACTCGTAAATAAACTTCTATGATAAAATGAACTCTGAAATATTTTCATAAAACTGAACTCTGAAAAATTTAGAATTTTCCCCATAAGAACTCTTAACAATTTTTTATGAATTTATTTTCCTCATAAGAACTCTTAATAATCTTTTATGCTCGCTTTCTCCGAAAATAGTCTTTGAAAAATGCGCGATTTTGAAAACAAACAAAAATTGTCCTTAGAGTTTACCTGGAATCCCCGACACCCCACACACGATTTTTAAAATTAACTGGAAAACCGACCCCCTAAACACGACTTTAAAAAAAAAAAGTCATTGGGTGTCCTCCCTACTACTACCACCCACATCACCCTATACAATCACCACCAACACCACCCTGTACAATTACCACCCTATACAATCACCACCCAGTATAATTACCACCCTATACAATCACCACCCTTTACAATCACCACTCAGTACAATCACCACCCTATACAATCACCACCCTGTACAATTACCACCCACATCACCCAGTACAATCACCACCCACTCCACCTAGTACAATCTCCACCCACACCACCCAGCACAATCACCATCCAGTGCAATTTCCATCAACACCACTCAGTACAATCACCACCCACTCAGGCAAATCATAACATAGAACGAAAAGGCAATGTAAAGGATCTGGGTGTACTCATGTCGGAAGACCTTACCTTTAAAGAACACAATAAAGTAGACATCACAACTTCAAGAAAAATGACAGGTTGGATAACAAGAACCTTTCACACTAGAGATGCTTTACCGATGATGATACTTTTCAAAACGCTTGTGCTCTCTAGAGTGGAGTACTGCTGCACAATGACCGCCTCTTTCAAAGCTGGAGAAATTGCTGACCTAGAGAGCGTGCAGAGATTCTTTACTGCTAGAATCCACTCAGTAAAACATCTAAATTACTGGGACCGACTAAAGAGCCTAAATCTGTACTCCCTTGAGCGCAGGCGGGAGAGATACATAATAATTTACACGTGGAAAATAATTGAAGGGCTGGTCCCAAACCTGCACACAGAAATAACATCACATGAGACCAGAAGAGATGGCAGGATGTGCAGAATACCCCCGTTGAGAAGTAGAGGTGCAACAGGTATTCTGAGAGAGAACTCTATCAACATCAGAGGCCCGAGACTGTTCAACACGCTTCCGCTACACATAAGGGGCATAACTGGCCGACCCCTCACAGTGTTCAAGAAAGAACTGGATAAGCACCTCCAAAGGATACCTGATCAACCAGGCTGTGACTCATACATCAGGCTGCGAGCAGCCGCGTCTAACAGCCTGGTTGATCAGTCCAGCAACCAGGAGGCCTGGTCGACGACCGGGCCGCGGGAACGCTAAGCCCCAGAAGCACCTCAAGGTAACCACCACCCTGTACCACCAGGCTCAGTGAGGACACAGGATATATGTGCAGTCAAACCGTCACATCCTTCGGCAATGCCATATTTTGGTTCATTCTTTTACATTCATGTATTTATATGTACATATGTTCCAAATTATATTACAAGACAACAAGGAACAGAGTTATTACACAGCATAAAATGATTATCATGCTATATTTTGTTTATGTTTGTATTTAAATAAAAAAATAGGTACTTGAAAATGGTAGCCTAGCATACGGACGCAGTTACCGGCAGATCCCACCCACAGTGTGTTTCCAACCCAAGTCCTGGCCGGATATACCTATACACCCTCCTCTGTTTGGTAAGATAACTGAACAACACCACACACATACACCACCACTACCACACACACACACCATTACATCCACACTTTCACACTACTTCTACCACCACTACCACACCACCGCAACCACCACTACTACACAACCACACTCACCACTACTACTACTACCACACCACCACAACCACCCTCACCACCACTACTACTACTACCACACACACCACAATCTTACACACCACAACCACACACACACACCACCACTACCACACCATCATTACCACACCACCATTACCACACAATCACTACCACTACTACCACACTACCACACCACCACTACCATAACACCACTACCACACCACCAGTAACACACTACCACTATCACTGCAACTACACCACTACCACCACAACCATACTCACCGCCACTACTACTGCTACCACACACACCACAAACACACACACCACAACCACACACACCACAACCACACACACCACTACTACCACACCACCATTACCACACCACTACTACACCACCAGTGCCACCACTACCACACCACCGATGCCACGACCAGACCATAACTACCACACCACCGATGCCACGACCAGACCATAACTACCACACCACTACCATACACTACCACCACAACCACACGCTACCACACCACCATTACCAAACTACCACTACCACCACTACTACACCACTCCGACACCACCATTTCCACACCACTACCACATCACCACTGCCACCGGCACCACACCACAACTACTACCACATCACAACTACTACCACACCACTACCACCAATACTATCACTACCACACCACCACTACCACATAATCACTACTACCACTACCACACTATCACACCACCATTACCATACAACCACTACCACACCACCACTACCACACCGCCACTACTACACAACCACTACCATACTACCACTACTACCACTACCACAAAACTACACACACCACTACAACAAAACTGCCACATCACTACCACAAAACTACCACACCACAACTGCCACTACCAGACCATGACTGCCACACACTACCACAACAACCACATACTACCACACCACAACTACCACACCGCCACTACTACACAACCACTACCACACAATCACTACCACACAATCACAACCACACAATCACTACCACACCACCACTAACACACAATCACTACCACACCAAAACTACCACACAATCACTACCACACCACGACTACTACACAATCAGTACCACACTACCACACCACCACTACCACACAATCACTACCATACAACCACTACCACACAATCACTACCACTACCACACAATTACAATCTCACCATCACTGCCACTATCACACAACAACTATCACACCACCAATACCATGCAACCACTATCACCACTACAACACCACCACTAACTGCACTACCAAACCACCACTAATACTACCACTACCACCATTACAACACCACCACCACCTCCTGCACTACCACACCACAACCACCTGCACTACCAGACCACAACTACCATACTACCACTACCACACAACACAACTAGACATACACACCACCACTGCCACCACTACCACCACAAGTACACCACTATTACCACCAGTACCACAAAGCCACAACGGCACACACCACAACTACCACCACTACCGCCATTACCACACCACCACTACCACAACACCTACACGTCCACTACCACAACAACTACACCACCACTACCAGCTTTACCACACCACCACTACCACCACGACCACCACAACCACCAAAACCACACCACCACAACCACCACTACCAGCAGTACCAGACAACCACTACTACACCACCACAACCACACTATCACTACTTCCACAACCACTACCACACTACCAATTCCACCACTAGCACACTACCAATACTACCACTACCAGCACTACACACCACCACTACCACACACACACCACCACCACACACACCACCACTACCACCAACACAACTACCACACCACCACTACTACCACACCACAACTAGTACACCACTACTACCACACCACAACTAGTACACCACTACTACCACACCACAACTAGTACACCACTACTACCACACCACAACCAGTACACCACTACTACCACACCACAACTAGTACACCACTACTACCACACCACAACTAGTACACCACTTCTACCACACCACAACTAGTACACCTCTACTACCACACCACAACCAGTACACCACTACTACCACACCACAACTAGTACACCACTACTACCACACCACAACTAGTACACCACTTCTACCACACCACAACCAGTACACCACTTCTACCACACCACAACTAGTACACCACTTCTACCACACCACAACTAGTACACCACTTCTACCACACCACAACCAGTACACCACTACTACCACACCACAACTAGTACACCACTACTACCACACCACAACTAGTACACCACTACTACCACACCACAACCAGTACACCACAACTACCACACCACAACTAGTACACCACTACTACCAAACCACAACTAGTACACCACTTCTAGTACACCACTACTACCACACCACAACCAGTACACCACAACTACCACACCACAACTAGTACACCACTACTACCACACCACAACCAGTACACCACTTCTACCACACCACAACCAGTACACCACAACTACCACACCACAACAAGTACACCACTACTACCACACCACAACCAGTACACCACTTCTACCACACCACAACCAGTACACCACAACTAGTACACCACTTCTACCACACCACAACCAGTACACCACTTCTACCACACCACAACTAGTACACCACTACTACCACACCACAACCAGTACACCACAACTACCACACCACAACTAGTACTAGATGGACTATCTGCTACGATATGAGGATGGACTACCAGCTGGGTTATGAGGACAGACTACCAGCTGTGTTATGAGGACAGACTATCAGCTGTGTTATGAGGACAGACTATCAGCTGTGTTATGAGGACAGACTATTCAGCAAACATAAAACATTTTGAAAACTTTCACATACGTGTTCCTATAGGTGTACGAATATTTAGTATGGAAAAGGGTGCAGGAGTGCATTTGAGAAACCTTTTTAAGTTTTATAATAAACGGTTTTTCTAAAATTATTTTATACCTAATGTATTACAAAAATTTTTTACATGTTTGAATATAAAATTTATGGTCAATTTTGTAAAATTCATTAATAATTTGTGAATGATATTTAATGGCTGTTTGAAACATTCAAAATACATTTAGTTATTCTATGATAAGATCAAATTAGTTATCATAATTTTGCTAAAAATTGCTCTTTTAACACAATTTAACTTCTTATATATCTTAATAAACACTAATATCATGTTTAAATATAAAATATATGTATTAATCTGTACAATAATTTCTATAAATTGTAAATGTTGCTTGATTGATGTTTGAAACATTCTTAAATAATTTTGATGTCATATATTATTAAAAGATCATTTTGTTATGTTTTATCATATAGCGTAGATTTTCTTTTTATCCAACCATCCCCTTACCATCGCCACTTACGCCAAGCCCTACCACCCCCTCGTAAACCACCATCCTACCACTGCCACCCACACCACCCCAGGATAACAGCAGTCCACACTATTCCCTAACTACCATCACACCCACACCCTACCCCCACTACCCACACCACCCCCTACCATTGCCACACACACCACCCCCTACCACCACCACAAACACCAACCCCATCCTCCGCCACCAACACCACCCCATACCATTGCCACCCACACCACCCCCTCCCACCGCCACCCACACCACCCCCTTCCATTGCCACCCACACCACCCCATACAACCACCACCCACACCAACCCCTACCACCGCCATGCACAACACCCCTTCCCACTGCCACCCAAACCACCCCTACCAACGCCACCCACACCAATCCCTACCAACCACCGCCACCAACACCAATCCTCCGTATCATTGCCACCCACACCAACCCCTACCACCGCCACCCACACCACCCCCTACCACCGCCACCTACACCAACCCCTACCACCGCCACCCACACTACCCCTTACCATTGCCACCCACACCAACCCCTACCATCCAACACTACCCACACCAACCCCTACCATCCAACGCTACCCACACCACCCCCTACCACCGCCACCCACACCAACCCCTACCACCGCCACCCACAACACCTACCACAGCAACGCACAACACCCCCCTACCACCGCCACCCACACCACCTCCTATCATTGCCACCAACACCACCCCATACAACCGCCACCCACACCAACCGCTACCACCACCAACAACAACACCCCCTAGCTACCACCGCCACCCACACCATCTCCTATCACCGCCACCCACACTATCCCCTAGCATTGTCACCCACACCACCCCGTACCACCGCCACCTACACCAACCCCTACCACTGCCACCCACACTACCCCCTACCATTGCCACCTACACTATCCCCCTACCACCGCCACCCACACCAACCCCAACCACCGCCAGCCACACCAACCCCCGCCACCCACACCAACCCTTACCAACCACCGCCTCCCACACCACCACCAACCATCGTCACTCTCACCACCCCCTACCTTTGTCATCCACACCACCCTCTACTACTGCCACCAGACCACCCCATGCAATCACCACCCTTTACAATCAACACCCACACCACCTTGTACAATCACCACACACACCACCTTGTACACACACCACCATGTACAATCGCCACCCCACACTTCCCCATACAATCACCACCCTGTACAATCGCCACTCACACCACCCCGTACAATCATCACGCTGTGCAATCACCACCCTGTATAACTGCCACCCAAACTTTCCTGTACAATCACAACCAACACCACCCTGTACAATCACCACCCTGTACAATCACCACCAGAAGTAGGGATCACATCCCAGCGATGATTTTTTTTTGGGAAAATATCGTGTTTAGAGGGTCGGTTTTCCAGTTAATTTTAAAATTCGTGTATGGGGTGTTGGGGGAAGGGGGGGGGGGGGGTGTTCCAGGTAAATTCTATTGACAATTTTTGTTTGTTTTCAAAATCGCACATTATTCAAAGGCCATTTTCGGATAAAGCAATCATAAAGATTTATTAAGAGTTCTTACGATGAAAATAATTTCATAGAAGTTTGTTAAGAGTTCTTATAGGGAAAATTCAAAACTTTTCAGAGTTCAGTTTTATGAAAATATTTCAGAGTTCAGTTTTATGAAAATATTTCAGAGTTCATTTTACCATAGAAGTTTACTTATGAGTTTGTGACCGAAATTTAAAAACCTCTCGTTCCCTCGTAGTTCCCTCTCGTATCTTCTTTTTATCAGTCCAAATCCCCTGAGATTTAAAACTGCTGTATTTCAGACATACAAAGATAGATCCAAACAATTATCGAGCTCCGGCTCTTGCCCCCAACCCTAGTTCATTTGTACAAGTTCTTTATTATAAGTCCAAATCCTCTGAGATTTAAAACCCCAACTACATTTCAGACCCCTGTAAAATAAATAAAAAACTAATTACCGAGCTCCAACTCATGTCCTCCGCCTTAGTTCGCTTATGTAAGTTAACTATTATCAGTCCAATTCGCCTGAGATTTAAAATCCCACTACATTTCAGAACCCCTGTAAAATAAATAAAAAATCAAATTAATACCCTTTTTTCACTCAGCTATGTAAATAATCACTAACATGCTAATATTCACACGGTAATAAAATTCATATTGTCATAAGATCTCACCTTACCTTCAATTCCCTTTGTTTACTCACCTAAGCAATAATGACTCTGTCCAAATCACACCTTACCCTTTCCCTCCCTTACCTTCTCATCCCTTACCACCTCCGCCCCTTACCCCCTTACCTTCCCCAACTCCCTTTTACTCTCATCTCCCCACACATCTTGCCTTCCCATGTCTTACCTTTCCATCCATTACCTCCCAACTCCCTTTCGCCCTTCACCTCTCCATCACCCCCTACTCCCCCTTCATCCCTGACCTCACCCCCTACTACCCCCTACATCTCGCCCATTTCCCAACTTATCTAAACCTTCATTAATCCTACTGAATTTGCATTCTTTTCCATGTTCTCTGTGTTCTTTGTCAATTTCTCCATGTTCTCTGTACAACTTTTATACTCACTATTCATGTTTTCTGTGCATTCAGAGAATATTTTTTATGTTTAATATTCATATTCTCTGTTCTTTGTCATGTTTTCATGTTCGCTGCAAGTTCATATCCCCGCATGTTCACCGTGTTCATCACCTTCTCTTGCATGTTCTCTGTGTTCTTTGTCATGTTCTTCATACGTTCACCGTGTTCAACGCACACTCATACATATTCTATGTGTTTTTTTGTCATGTTCCTCGTATGTTTACTGTGTTCTTTGTCATTCTCCATGTTCTGCAAAATGTTCACAGCATGTTCAGTTCATATTCCCCACAAGTTCACTGTGTTCATCGCACTCTCTTACATGTTCATTAAAATCAAATGTGCCAAAACATTCTTATCTTAACGTTCCTTAACTAAAATTTACTTGTCAATCAACTGAAAATATCTATGTTCATCATGTGTTCTTGTTATTTCCTAACTAAAATTATTCGTCACTCAACTGAAAATAGCCATGTTCATCATGTTTTCCTGTTTTTTCTTAACTAAAAGTTAAGAAGATCAATCAACTAAAAATAGTCAGCTTAACTTCTTCCAACACTGTTCATAACTAACTTTATCTCTCGGCATTCAACTTCAAATAGTCAAGTATAGCCTCGTTCAATACTTTTTTAACTAACAGTATACTTCTTAGAGTACAAAAATAGGCAAAGGGAATCTTTCAACGCTGTTCTTAACTAAATTAAACTTCGTGGAATAAGAAAAAATAGTCAAGAACGCACTCAAAGAAGCCAAAGTTACTCTTCAAGTCATCAAAGACACAGTCAGAAACATCAAGGTCACAGTCAAGAACATCAATGACACACTCAAGGTCATCAATAACACTCTTTGAGATATCAAAGACACTCATCGAGACATCAAGGACACACTCAGAGACAACAAAAATACTCTTCGAGACATCAAAGACACTTTTTCAGACATCAAGGACACACCCAGAGACATCAAAGACACTTTTTGAGACATCAAGGACACACCCAGAGACATCAAAGACACTTTTTGAGACATCAAGGACACACCCAGAGACATCAAAGACACTTTTTGAGACATCAAGGACACACCCAGAGACATCAAAGACATGCTCAAAGACACCAAAGTTATTATCAGAGTCATCAAAGTTATTCTCAGAGTCATCAAAGTTATTCTCAAAGCCATCAAAGTTAATCTCTGAACTATCAAAAACTCAATCTCAATTGTCACAGTTGTTTTCTAAGACATTAAAGTTATTCTCAGAGTCATCAAAGGTAATCTCTAACTCACCTTCGCTCATCAAAGTTATTCTCTAAGACATCTTCAGGCATAAAATATCTCTCCAAAATGTAACTAGATCAGCTTTTCATATCAAACTTTCAGTTCTGCTATTAATTATTCTGTTAAAATATATTTTTGTAGCCACTTTACTTTAAAATTGTTATCTGAACATCACTGCATAACCCTGCCTAAAAATAACTTACCCAAACTGACATGACCTAACCTAAACTATCCTAACCAAACCTTACCCTACCTAACCTATTTTACCAAACCTAGCCTAACCTATCTTAACTTAACATATCTTACTTAACCTAACTTAACTAACCTAACTTAGCTATCCTAACCTAACCTAACCTAAAATAAATTAACTTGCTTACCTAACCTAACTTACCAAATCTAACCTATCCTATCTTAACATATTTTACCTAACCTAACTTAACTTACCTATCCTATCCTAATCTAACTTAACCTATCCTAACCTAGCTTGCATAAACTAAACTAACTTAGCATATCCTATCTAACCTAACTTAACCTAACATAACTTGTATAACCTAACATGTATAAACTAACCAAACTTAATTTACCTATTCTATCCTGACTTAACCTAACCTATTCCCCCTCCCCATGTTGTAACTTACCTAAACAATCTTACCTAACCTAACTTAACTAATCTAACCTAACCTATCCTACCCTACCTTGACTTAATGTAACTTATCTAACTTATCCTAACCTAACCTATCCTAATGTAAGTAACCTATGCTAACGAACCTAACCCATCCTAACTTAACTAATCTAACCTAACCCAACCTAATCAAACTTAAACTAATTTGCATAACCTAACCTATCCTAACTTAACTAAGCTACCCTAACTTAACCTAACCTAAATTAACCTAACCTAACCTAACTTAACCTAACCTAACTTGCATAACCTAACCTATCCTAAGTTAACTAGCCTAACCTATCCTAATTTAACATATCTTACCTAACATAACCTAACCTAACTTAACTTGCTTAACCTAAAAATATTACTGTCTACCAGTTTTAGCCCCTGTAACACTTGTAACGTAATGTGGAAATCATCAACTTTCTGCAGTCCAAAATGACATTTTTAAATGAAAAGTGAGACTTAGCCCATCTCCATTACATCTCTTAGCATATAAATATTAGTGTCTACCAGTTTTAGCCACTGTAACACATTGTAATGTAACGTTGAAATCAACTTTCTGTCTGATGACCAAATAACATTATTGAAAATGTAAACCTTGTTTAGCCATTACATCCAAACACAAATAAAATATTACTGCAGGCCTGTTTAGTTCTTGTAACACATTATATCGTTATGTAACGTGGAAATCATCTTTCTGTCTGATGACCAAATATCATTTGTTGTAAATGTGAAACTTTGAAAATTTAATTTTAAACAAAGGTGGGTCACTGGTCCACGAACTAAGAGTGGTGAGTTAGGAAGAATGACTTTGTGAAATATGCACAGAAGAGTTTGGGGAGACGTGATCACTACCTACAAATTCAAATATTTTTTGCTAACTGTATGATCACGACATATACCTCATGGTCTCTTGGTACGCCTCTCACTAGTCAATAAACAATTTTGTACCATTTCTGGACTAGAATAGCACTCTGAAACATCTTTGCACTTTACTTTTTCATTGACATGTGCATAGCCATCAAAGGGAATCTCACTACTGCATCGATGTCTTGGGTGTTAAATATACAGACCTTACCTAGCTTATCAATTTCTTTGAGAAACTTATATGTGGTGATCATATCTCCCGAGTCCACACAAATAACTCACCAGAAAAGCAGTCAGTCAGTCACTCAGTCAAAAATTTTTATAGTTAAAAGTTTTTCATCTTAAAAACAGGACTACTAGTCTTCATTTTTTCTTCTATCAAATCAAATCGAGCGGAGTAGCTATTGTTGTTGTCTGTCTTTCATTTGACAAGGTTAAGGACCGCAATATCCCACACCATACATGCTATGGGGTCTTACTAGTCATTAAACAAATTTTTTTATAATTTCTCGACTAAATAGCACTCCGAAACATCTTTGCACATTTTAATTTTACATTATCACGTGCACAGCCATCAAAGGGAATCTCACTACTCCATGGATGTTGTGTGTATGTGTGTGTTAAATAAAAGGTCCTTACATAGCTTATCAATTTCTTTGAGAAACTTATATGTGGTGATCATAGTGGGGGAGAGTGAGTGAGAGTGTGTGAGAGTGTGTGAGAGTGAGTGAAAGTGTGTGAGAGTGAGTAAGAATGTGTGAAAGTGAGTGTGAGAGTGAGTGAGAGTGTGTGACAGTGTGTAGGAGTGTGTGAGAGTGATTGAATGAGATTGTGTGAGTGTGAGAGAGAGTGGGAGTGTGTGAAAGTGAGTGAGAGTGTGAGTGTGTGAGAGTGAGTGTGAGAGTGAGTGAGGGTGAGTGTGTAAGAGTCAGTGAGAGTGAGAGTGACAGTGTGGGAGAGTGACAGAGATAGTGCGTGAGAGTGAGTGAGAGTTTGGGAGAGTGAGTGTGCAAGTGAGTGAGAGTGTGTGAGAGTGAGTGAGATCGGTTGTGGGGGTGAGTGAATAAGAGTGAGCGAGAGGGTGGGAGAGTGAGTGAGAATGCAGGCGATGATTCACAATAACGTGGCTAAAGTGTGTTGACCAAACTACACACTTAAAAGGTAAAGGGACGACAACGTTTCGGTACGTCCTGGACCATTCTCAAGTCGATTCACTTGACTGATCGAATTCACTTGACTGATCGACTTGACGTTTCGGTCCAGGACGGACCGAAACGTCGTCGTCCCTTCACCTTATGAGTGAGAATATGGGAGAAAGAGTTAGAGTGTGGGAGAGTGAGTGTCGGAAAATCCGACACCATTTAATAATAATATCATACAGACAGATAAGAGCTGTGTTGTATAAACAAGTTACCCATAGAAAACGTAACTTGTAGTGGAATTACCGTCTAAAGAAAACGGGATATCATCACCACATACTATTATAATTCACCACCTATTATGGTGGGAATTATTCTTAAATACATTAGTCTTTGGACTTTACCATCATAAAACATCTTATATAAATTAACTTAATTATCAATATTAAAGTAGAGTAAATGTGACCCTTCTATCACTCTCTGACATTTGGACAATGTAGGCCAGGCGTCAGGGAGGAAGGGGGGCGGCCATTGTTGTGTCACCTCCGAGACGTGTGGAGCAAATTTGGCTCCTATCATATCTGGACAATGTCGGCCAGGCGTCAGTAGTATGAAGTGTTAGACATTGCCATTGTTGATACTAGACCAGAGGCACACGGGAGCAAATACGGCTCCTGTTAATTTTACTTGGACGAAGTGTTATGGAAACCAGTGGTGTACCATTATCACACGCTGTCAACAAATTCAAGTTAAGTGTTCTTTCCGAAACCCATTATCTATCATTAGTGGCCATTAATGTCATTGGGTAGGGTTGCCGGTTAGAGCACGACATAGCCTCAAACTAAAGGTAATTAAGCCAGGTCTTTATTGTTCCATGTACAATGTTTCTCTGAAATACCTGTCATATACTAGGTTTCTGGCTTCACAGCTAGCGCACTTTTGACAGGTCAAGATGAGGAAGCAAGATTTTGTGCATCAGTTACTGGGTGATGGAAGCTACCTCAAAGAGGATAATTTGGTGTCTACACCCTAGTTATACCTGGTGGACTAACCTGCTGTACTATAAGATAAGGAACCTCTTCAATGTATGTAGTCTATTACTGTAGTTTGATTGGCTGCATATATATATATTAATTTAATAAACCCCCCAAATGTGTAGAGGATCGATTTGTGAGATTAAGATATTATTGCAGAAATACAGTCCACTTATCATTATACAAATTGCTATCGAAGTATATAAATTAACGTAAATATAAATTCATATAAATTAAATAAATATAAATCTCACAGGTCGGTTCCCACAGTGAGTGAGTGAGTTTGAGTGTGTGAGAGTGAGTGAGTGGGTATGAGAGTGTGTGAGTGAGAATGAGTGAGAGTGAGTGCGAGTGAGCGAGTGAGTCAGAGTATGCGAGAATGTGTGAGAGTGTACACACCTAGATGTATTCATCTAGTTGTGCTTGCGGGGGTTAAGCTCTGGCTCTTTGGTCCCGCATCTCAACCGTCAATCATCAGGTGTACAGGTTCCTGAGCCTACTGGGCTCTGTCATATCTACACTTGAAACTGTGTATGGAGTCAGCCTCCACCACATCACTTCCTAATGTATTCCAATTGTCAACCACTCTGACACTAAAAAAGTTCTTTCTAATATCTCTGTGACTCATTTGGGCAGTCAGCTTCTACCTGTGTCCCCTAGTGCATGTGCCCCTTGTGTTAAATAGCCTGTCTTTATCTATCCTGTCGATTCCCTTGAGAATCTTGAATGTGGTGATCATGTCCCCCCTAACCCTTCTGTCTTCCAACGAAGTGAGGTTTAATTCCCGTAGTCTCTCCTCGTAGCTCATACCTCTCAGCTCGGGTACTAGTCTGGTGGCAAACCTTTGAACCTTTTCCAGTTTAGTCTTATGCTTGACTAGATATGGACTCCATGCTGGAGCCGCATACTCCAGGATTGGTCTGACATATGTGGTATATAATGTTCTGAAAGATTCCTTACACAAGTTTCTAAATGCCGTTCTTATGTTAGCCAACCTGGCATATGCCGCTGATGTTATCCTCTTGATATGAGCTACAGGGGACAGGTCTGGCGTGATATCAACCCCCAGGTCTTTCTCTCTCTCTCTGACTCCTGAAGTATTTCGTCTCCCAAATGATACCTTGTATCTAATTTCTTGCTTCCTACCCCTATCTTCATTACATTACATTTCCTTGGGTTAAACTCTAACAACCATTTGTTTGACCATTCTTGCAGCTTGTCCAGGTCTTCTTGAAGCCTCAAGCTGTTCTCTGTCTTAATCCTTCTCATAATTTTTGCGTCGCCAGCAAATATTGAGAGGAATGAGTCTATACCCTCTGGGAGATCATTTACGTATATCAGAAAGAGGATAGGTCCGAGTACAGAGCCCTGTGGGACTCCACTGGTGACTTCACGCCAATCTGAGGTCTCACCCCTCACTGTAACTCTCTGCTTCCTATTGCTTAGGTACTCCCTTATCCACTGGAGCGCCCTACCAGTTACTCCTGCCTGTTCATCAGCCTTTTATGGGGTACTGTGTCAAAGGCTTTCCAACAGTCCAAAAAAATGCAGTCCGCCCATCCTTCTCTTTCTTGCTTAATCTTTGTCACCTGATCGTAGAATTCTATAAGCCTGTAAGGCAAGATTTACCCTCCCTAAATCCATGTTGATGGGTTGTCACGAAGTCTCGTCTCTCCAGATGTGTTACTAGGTTTTTTCTCACAATCTTCTCCATCACCTTGCATGGTATACAAGTTAAGGACACTGGCCTGTAGTTCAGTGCCTCTTGTCTGTCACCCTTTTTGCATATTGGGACTACATTAGCCGTCTTCTATATTTCTGGTAGGTCTCCCGTTTCCAGTGATCTACTATACACTATGGAGAGTGGCAAACAAAGTGCTCCTGCACACTCTTTCACTACCCATGGCGAGATTCCGTCCGGCCCAACAGCTTTTCTCACACACAACAGTGTGTGAGAGTACATGAGAGTGTGAGAATGTGAGAGTAAGAGAGAGGGAGTGAGTATGAGAGTGAGTGAGAGTGAGTGAGTGTGTAAGAGTGAGTGAGAGTGAGTATGAGAGTGAGTGAGTGTGTGTGTGAGTGTGTGAGAGTGAGTGAGAGTGTGAGAGTGAGTGAGAGTGAGTGAGAGTGAGTGAAAGTAGGTTAGAGTATATGAGTGTGAGTATGAGGGAGAGGGAGAGTACTCACCTAATTGTACTCACCTAATTGTGCTTGCGGGGGTTGAGCTTTGGTTCTTTGGTCCCGCCTCTCAACTGTCAATCAACTGGTGTACAGATTCCTGAGCCTACTGGGCTCTATCATATCTACATTTGAAACTGTGTATGGAGTCAGCCTCCACCACATCACTTCCTAGTGCATTCCATTTATTAACTACTCTGACACTGAAAAAATTCTTTCTAACGTCTCTGTGGCTCATCTGGGTAATAAGTTTCCCCCTGTGTCCCCTTGTTCGTGTCCCACTCGTGCTGAAGAGTTTGTCTTTGTCCACCCTGTCAATTCCCCTGAGAATTTTATAGGTGGTTATTATGTCTCCCCTTACTCTTCTGTTTTCCAGGGATGTGAGGTTCAGCTCCTTTAGCCTTTCCTCGTAGCTTAATCCTCTCAGTTCCGGGACGAGCCTGGTGGCATACCGCTGAATCTTCTCTAACTTTGTCTTGTGTTTAACTAGGTATGGACTCCAGGCTGGAGCTGCATACTCCAGGATTGGTCTTACATAAGTGGTATACAGGATTCTGAAAGATTCCTTACACAAGTTTCTGAAGGCAGTTCTTATGTTGGCCAGTCTAGTATATGCCGCTGATGATATTCTTTTGATGTGGGCCTCTGGGGACAGGTTCGGTGTGATATCAACCCCCAGATCCTTCTCTCTATTTGACTCTTGCAGGATTTCCCCTCCCAGATGATACCTTGTGTTCAGCCTCCTGCTCCCTTCGCCTAATTTCATCACCTTACACTTTCCCGAGTTGAACTTTAGCAGCCATTTTCTAGACCATTCCCCCAGTTTATCCAGGTCATCCTGTAGTCTCTGTCTATCTTCATCCGTCTTGATTCTTCTCATAATTTTTGCATCATCAGCAAACATCGAGAGGAATGAGTCTATACCCTCTGGAAGATCGTTCACATATATTAGAAACAGGATGGGTCCAAGTACTGGGCCCTGTGGGACTCCGCTGGTGACATCTCGCCACTCTGATGTCTCCCCCCTCACCGTTACTCGCTGTTTCCTGTTGCTTAAGTACTCCCTTATCCACTGGAGCACCTTCCCTTTTACTCCTGCCTGTTGCTCCAACTTTTTTAACAGCCTTTTATGGGGTACTGTGTCAAAGGCTTTTTGGCAATCCAGGAAAATGCAGTCGGCCCACCCTTCTCTTTCCTGCCTAATTTTCGTTGCCTGGTCATAAAATTCTATTAAACCTGTGAGGCACGATCCCTGAACCCTGAACCCATGTTTGTAGTGCGTTACAAAGTTATTTCCCTCCAGATGCTCTACGAGCCTTTTCCTCACGATCTTCTCCATCACCTTACATGGTATACACGTTAAGGAAACAGGGCTGTAGTTCAGTGCCTCTTGCCTGTCACCCTTCTTGTATATTGGGATCACGTTAGCTGTCTTCCAACTTTCTGGTAAGTCTCCTGTTTCCAGTGACCTGTTATTCACCATAGAGAGTGGCACACTTAGTGCTTCTGCACCTTTCTTTAGTATCCATGGTGAGATTCTGTCAGACCCGACAGCCTTTGTCACATCCAGCTCCAGCAGACACCTTTTGACCTCATCACTGGTGAGGTCAAATTCCTCCAAGGTTGCTTGGTTTGCCGCCTCCTCACTTAATGCAGGGGCTTCTTCTTGTTCTATTATGAAGACCTCCTGGAATCTCTTGTTGAGTTCTTCACACACTTCCTTGTCATTCTCTGTGTATCTGTTCTCCCCTTTTCGCAGCTTCATCACTTGTTCCTTCACTGCTGTTTTCCTCCTGATGTGGCTGTGGAGCAGCTTTGGTTGGGTCTTGGCTTTACTCGCGATGTCAATTTCAAACTGTCTCTCTGCTTCCCTCCTCACTCTGAGGTACTCATTTGTGGCCCTCTGGTATCTCTCCCTGCTCTCTGGTGTTCTGTTATTTCTGTAGCTTCTCCATGTTCTTTTACTTAGTTGTTTTGCTACCTTGCATTCCTGGTTGAACCATGGGTTTTTCTGTTGTTTTTCGTTTTTCTCCTTTTGGACAGGAATAAACCTGTCTGCAGCTTGCTGGCACTTCTGGGTGACAAAATCCATCATGACCTTCACATTATTGTCTCTAAGTTCTGTTTCCCATGGTATTCCCCTGAGGAAGTCCCTCATCTCGTCATATTTTCCTCTTCGGTAATTCAGTTTTTTTCCCTCCGATCCCATCCTTGGATAGGTTATCCATACCTCCACCAAGTACTCAAAGGTCAGTACACTGTGGTCACTCATTCCTATGGGGGCTTCAACTTTGACTTCCCTTATTTCTGACTCATTCAGGGTGAATATCAAGTCGAGTCTAGCTGGTTCATCATTGCCTCTGAGTGTGAGAGTGAGTGAGAGTGTGTGCGTGTGAGAGAGAGTGAGTTTTAGTGTGTGGGAGTGTGTGAAAGTGTGCGAGAGTGAGTGAGAGTGTGGGTGTGTGAGAATGAGTGAGAGTGTGGGTGTGTGAGAGTGAGTAAGAGTGTATGAGTGTGTGAGAGTGAGTGTGTGAGTGTTGGTGAGTGTGTGAGAGTGAGTGAGTGTTTTGGTGAGTGTGTGAGAGTGAGTGAGTGTTTTGGTGAGTGTGTGAGAGTGAGTGAGAGTGAGAGTGACAGAGTGTGGGAGAGTGATAGAGAGTGTGTGAGAGTGAGTGAGAGTTTGGGAGAGTGACTTTGAGAGTGAGTGTGTGTGTGTGTGTGTGTGTGTGTGTGTGTGTGTGTGTGTGTACTCACCTATATGTGCTTGCAGGATCGAGCATTGACTCTTGGATCCCGAGGTGTGTGTGTGTGTGTGTGTGTGTGTGTGTGTGTGTGTGTGTGTGTGTGTGTGTGTGTGTGTGTGTTTGTGTGTGTGTGTGTGTGTGTGTGTGTGTGTGTGTGTGTGTGTGTGTGTGTGTGTGTGTGTGTGTGTGTGTGTGTGTGTGTGTGTGTGTGTGTGTTTGTGTGTGTGTGTGTGTGTGTGTGTGTGTGTGTGTGTGTGTGTGTGTGTGTGTGTGTGTGTGTGTGTGTGTGTGTGTGTGTGTGTGTGTGTGTGTGTGTGTGTGTGTGTGTGTGTGTGTGTGTGAGTGTGTGCGAGTGTGTGTGAGTGTGAGAGAGTGAGTGAGAGTGTGTGAGAGTGAGTGAGAGTGTGTGAGAGTGAGTGAGAATGAGAGAGAATAAGATCGGGCGTGGGGTGAGAGAGAGTGAGTGAGAGTGTGGGAGAGCGAGTGAGAGAGTGTACGAGAGTGAGTGAGAGTGTGTCAGAGTGAGTGAGATTGTGAGAGTGAGTGGGAATGAATGAGATCGGGGTTGGAATGTGTGAGTGAGAGTGAGTGATCGCGAGTGAGAGTGAGTGAGAATGTGTTAGAGAGAGAGTATGTGAGAGTGTGTGAGAGTGGGTGAGAGTACGTGAGAGTGTGAGAGTATGTGTGAGTGAGTGAGAGTGAGTGAGTGAAAGTGAGTGAGTGAGAATGAAAGTGAGTGAGAGTGAGTGCTAGTGTGTGAGAGTGAGTATGAGTATATGTGAGAGTGTGTGTTAGTGTGTGCGAGTGTGTGTGAGTGTGAGAGTGAGTGAGTGTGTGAGAGTGTGTGAGAGTGGGTGAGAGTACGTGAGAGTGTGAGAGTATGTGCGAGTGAGTGAGAGTGTGTGAGTGAGTGAAAGTGAGTGAGTGAGAATGAAAGTGAGTGAGAGTGAGTGATAGTGTGTGAGAGTGAGTGAGAATGTGTGTGTGAGTGTGTGCGAGTGTGTGTGAGTATGTGAGAGTGAGTGAGTGTGTGAGAGTGTGTAAGAGTGAATGAGAGTGTGTGAGAGTAAGTTTAGAGTATATGAGAGTGAGTATGAGAGTGAGAGTGTGTTGAGTAAGAGTGTGAGTGAGTGAGAGTGAGTGAATATGAGAGTGAGTGAGAGTGTATGTGAGAGTGTGTGTGAGAGTGTGGGAGAGTGAGTGAGTGTGAGAGTGAGTGAGAGTGAGTGAGAGAGAGTAAGATCGAGTGTGGGAATGAGAGTGAGTGAGAGTGTGAGAAAGTGAGAGAGAGTTTGGGAGAGTGAGTGAGAGTTTAGGAGAGTGAGTGAGTGGGGGAGAGTGAGTGAGAAATGAGAGAGAGTGAGAAATAAGAGTGAGAGTGTGTGAGAATTAGAGAGAGTGCGTGAGAGTGTGTGAGAGTGAGTGTGTGTGTGACATTGTGTAGGAGTGTGTGAGAGTGAGTGAGAGTGTGTGGGAGTGTGTGAGTGTGAGAGTGAGTGAGAGTGTGGGTGTGTGAGAGTGCGTAAGAGTGTATGAGTGTGTGAGAGTGAGTGAGAGTTTGGGAGAGTGAGTGTGAGAGTGAGTGAGAGTAAGTGTGAGTGAGTGAGATCGGGTTTGGGGTGAGTGAGTGAGAGTGAGTGAGAGGGTGGGAGAATGAGTGAGAGTGTGGGTGAGTGAGTGAGTTTAAGTGTGTGAGAGTGAGTGAGTGTGTGAGAGTGAGTGAATATGAGAGTGAGAGTGAGTGAGTGAGTGAGAGTGAGAGGGACAGTGAGTGAGACTGAGAGTGAGTGAGAATGTGTGAGTGTTATGAATTTGCTTACTTGTTATGGGGGTATAGAATATTAATGAGGGCCAACAGCTAGAATCAAGATGTATCAAAAATAGTGGAGTAGATAGGCCCAGCCCCCCAAGGAACATAGGTTCCTGTTAATGTTTCAAGGTTTTAGAAACAGATCTGCTGTCTATCTTGAGGTTATCTTGAGATGATTTCGGGGTTTTTTAGTTTCCCCGCGGCCCGGTCCTCGACCAGGCCTCCACCCCCAGGAAGCAGCCCGTGACAGCTGACTAACACCCAGGTACCTATTTTACTGCTAGGTAACAGGGGCATAGGGTGAAAGAAACTCTGCCCATTGTTTCTCGCCGGCGCCTGGGATCGAACCCAGGACCACAGGATCACAAGTCCAGCGTGCTGTCCGCTCGGCCGACCGGCTCCCCTAGAATACAATCATCTACACCACTGCAACAGAATTAATGGATACGCCTCAAAACTAACCTATTTTTTTAACCCTCTTAACAACCCCCCATATACATTACTAAAATAACAATAACTACTTTACCACACTATCTTACGTTAACGACCTTGGTCCACATAGACAGGATACATGGCTTGCACTTGGGACAAGCTAGGGTAAAGTGTACTTGAAAAGAACTTAAAGGCTTGGAGCAGCCTGGGGTAGTTAAGCCCCACGTGGTACCCTAGTCACAATAAAAGCACTTAGGGATGCCCAAAGCACTGGCTTATACTGGTAAGGACCAGTATACACAATACTGGTCAATATAACACACAAACCTAGCTAGTAGCACGATACCTTAATACAACATAACTTAACTGAGAAATACCCCAGCATAGGGTAAGGGAAGAGAGGAGAAGGAAGAGGAGGAGACAGAGTCACACAGGAGAGGTGTTGACCCAAGCACAGCCGTCCAGAGGAGAGAGAAGCAGCCTCTCTGTGCTCCCTAACTCTGATCGCTGCCGGCCGGATAATTAACTAATCGTACAGCAGCCATCATTCCAAGTTTACTCAGACCTACTTTACTAGTTACTTACATCATTTCTAAACATAGCTGATAACTAGTTCACTATTTAATCAACAACAAGCTCAGAGTCTGAATGCTCTGTGAGAAACAATATTCGTCTTATGTTTGGCAAGGATGACGGGAATACTGCAGAACCAAGGTTTAAAGGATCCTTGCATGTAATTGTTATTGTAATTGACTATCCTTCTCACATGATCCAATTCTATGAATTAGTGTAAAGTAATTATTTAGAGCTCAATTTGACCTCTGGTTTCCAACTAAGGAACCCAGGGTTGTAACACTCCTCCCCCCTTCAGAGAAAAAAAAATGTTGCTACTAGAATAGTAGTCATATTTTTTGTAAGAGTATACAGAGAATAAAAAGTAAAATCTATGCAATAAAAGAAAACCAAGCAAAAATAAAAATTTTTCTGTAAGAAAAAGCATAACGGAATTCTCTGAAAGAAAAAGCACAAAGGAATTCTCTGAAAGAAAAACCACACATAAGTAAATGTTCTGAAAGAAAAACACACAAAAAGGAATTCTCTGAAAGAAAAAACACATAAAAAAAATGGGGAAGTAAATAAATTGGACACGGAATAATTAATGTCACAGGAGAACCTAAAAAAAATAACTATAGCATGACAGTTGGTATATGGCTTCCTGTGGTTCAGATGAATGTTACTCAGGTAACCGGAACAGCGCATTGGCTATCACGTTGAGCCGGCCCGGTAGGTAGGTGGGTAATGGAAAGATTGAAGTCCTGTAAGTACAATGCCCACCTGAGGATGCGTTTAGTTTTCGCCTTCATCTGGTGTATAACACCAGTGGGTTATGGTCCGTATACACTTCCTCTATATTAGTTGTTAGATATACTTCAATTTTTTTACATATTAACACTAGCACCAACGCTTCTTTTTCTACCACTGAATAATTGCGTTGTGCCTTGTCAAATTTCACAGAATAATAGTACACTGGATGGTCCACTTTATCATCCCCAGTTTGCAACAACACTGCACCAGCACCCAAGTCAGATGCGTCAACATGAATTTTAAACGGTCGGTTGAATCTTGGATTAGCGAGCACTGTGGCGGAAGCTAAGATCAATTTAAAATTTTTAAACGCCTCGGCACAGTCTGTTGACCACTTAAATTTAACGACCTTCCGCAACAAGTTCGTGAGAGGCGTGACGACACTGGAAATGTTCTGATAAAAGTGTCGGTAGTATGCACACATACCGATAAACCTTTGAACGTCCTTATCAGACCAGAGCTCTGGATACTCCAGAATGGCACTGGTTTTATCTTGCCAAGGTAACACTTTTCCTTGGCTACTTCATAACCGAGGTACGTCACTGTGCCTTGGCCAAAATGACACTTTTTAGCATTTAAAGTTAGATTTGCACTTTTCAGAACTGTGAACAATTGGCGTAACCTAGCTATGTGGTCAGTCCGATTACTATAAAAAAAAAAATGTCATCTAAATACGCCTGACAATTTGGCACATTAGCAAGCAGAGAGTTCATTAGCCTCTGAAACATGGCAGGGGCATTACACAAGCCGAACGGTAACACTTGATACTCGAAGACACCATCGGGTGTTACGAACGCAGTTAGTTGCTTGGCACGTTCGGTGAGTGGGATCTGATAATAACCTCTCGAGAGGTCGAATTTCGAGACGTACGTGGCGTTTCCGATCCCGTTGATGCAGTCTTCTAGGAGGGGCAGCGGATAGGCATCCACAATGGTCACCTTGTTGAGCTGCCGATAGTCGGTGCATAATCGCCAGGAGCCGTCTGGTTTGGTGACCAAAAGGCAGGGCGAGCAGCAAGAGCCCTGGCTCGGCCGGATGAGGCCGTGCTGAAGCAGGAAGTCGACCTCTTTCCATACGATGGCCTTCTTTTCCGGATTCATCCGATAGGGTTGAAGGCGAATGGGGGTGTAGTCTGTCATCTTGACATCATGGAAGATGGCATTAGTCTCGGTCGGGACCTCCCCGAACAGACTGGAGAATTCGTCTAGTAACAACTGCACCTCTTCACGTTGGGCCATCTGCAAATGGGACAGTCCCTTCTCCACAGCATTCACAGAACTAGAATTATTGAGAATGAAATTAGTTGGCTCCCCAGAACAATCATCCCCTCCCTCACTGGACAAGGAAACATTGGTTAGTGCGACGGGCCTGGGGCCCTGGAACTTCTTCAGCAGGTTCAAGTGTATGAGCATCACCTGGTTACGCTTGTCAGAGTGCCTCACTATGTACGTGAGGCACAGCCTTTTCTGTCACAATATAGGGGCCGTCGTACTTGTGAGACATAGTGTTCCCTAGTCGAGGCTTTAATACCAGGACAGGGTCACCAGGCTGAAATACCCACAACTTAGCCTTAGCATCGTGTCGTTCTTTAATATTTTCTTGGGCCTTCCCAAGATACTTTAGTGCAGCCGCCTTGCAGTCCCTGAGTCTCTGGGGGTGTTGTGCAAAGAAAGCCGAACCTTCGATCAACATTACATTCCTTAACAGGTTCTCCTGTAACATTTGCAAGGGTCCACGAACCTTATGGCCAAAGACTAACTCAAAAGGAGAACAACCCAGTGAACTTTGTAACCCTTCTCGAGAAGCAAACAAAACATAAGGCAGGTTCTCATCCCAGGATTGGTGGGAATTCTTGCACGATGTCTTCAGCATCTGCTTTAGGGTTTGATGGAACCGCTCAATTAACCCCTGACTCTGTGGATGGTATGGGCTAGAAACCTTATGAGTTATTCCATGATCCTTACAGAATTTCTAAAAAATATCAGACTTAAAATTAGTACCATTGTCAGTTAGCACGACCCGAGACAGTCCAAAAGTAGAAAAAAATTGCAACAAACGAGCAACAACAGTCTTTGCTCGGATGTTCCTTACAGCAAAAGCCTCAGAGTAACGGGTCGTGATACACATCATCGTGATTAAGTAAATATTTCCAAACTTAGTTCTAGGTAATGGACCAACACAGTCCTTTACCACATGAGAAAATGGTTCCTCCAGCACAATAGACCTCAGAGGAGCCTTAGGGTGGTGTCTGGTTTGGTTTCCCAACAAGCTGACAAGGAATACATGCATTACAAAATTTTGCCACATCCCTTTTCAGCCTGGGCCAAAAGAAGTATTTAAAGATTTTGTGATAGGTGATATTAATACCTTGATGTCCTCCCATAGGATCATCATGAGCAGCTGCCAAAACTTTCTCTCTGTAACACTGTAAGGTATTTGGTTTAGTTGTATTTAAAATACATAGAGATACACGAGTCACAGACAAGGATTTGAGAAGGCGCCAGTTTGTCGGCCGGAAAGTCACACCTCTAAGCGTTAATGACCTCAAGTGACCTGAGATCAGATCATTCGAATTTCACCTTGCTTCTGCTAATCTTATAATTGGAGCCTGGTAGCCTTCAAACATGCCGACGTTTAAGGAGTGGCTTGGTAGAGTGCCTGAGGCTATCTACTTGTGGGCGGAGTTAGTTACTAGGTTCCCCAATATATACTCGGAGAGCTATCGATTCGGGAGCATTAAAACGGAGAAGAACAGCAGTCAGCAGAGCAGAGAAGACGGCCTAGCAGGGAGGCTGTCGGCCGGCAGGGCGGGACAGTCTCTGTCAACTACAGACCCCCCCCCCCTTTCAATCCAGCTATAGGCAGACACTTGGTGAGTTGAGCATTAAGGTGACTTGGTCGTGTTTACATATGTTGTGTGATGATCAGGGGCAGACAGTTGTAGGGTTCTCAAATTCTTGGATGATGGCTCACTTTGAATATTAATCTTTAATATTTTAATTGGATTGCTTAAGTTATGATACTAATCATGAAAAATATAATTGTTGAATTTATTATTTAAATGGTCTTTCACTTTGTTCCCTAGAGTTTTTGAGTTGAGGTGAGAAAGCCTCTGTGATTACTGGTTTCATGATTTAATGAGTACATGATAAAGATGGGACATACTAATAATGACCTTGTGATAACATCTTTGAGTATATTGTGAAACAGACAAGTTCCATTCCTTGTCTTGTATGTAATGTTCTAGAATGGATGGTGGCAGCATTTCGTCTTCGACTATTTCTTATTTCTACTTCTACTATCTACTCTTCTACTTCTACCTATCTATTCCTCTCCCTCCACCTCTCTCTGAACTTTCCCTTTCAACTAATGACCCTCCTCGCTCCTCCCACCTCTCTACCTCTCTCACCCCAAACCCTCACTAATTACTTCACTAGTCTTCTCTTTCCTTTCGTGTCTCTTATACGTTTGTGGCAGTGAAATGTGTTCTAGAGTTCTCTCTAGAGTTTCGGGTAGCTGATCAAGTTACGGCACCTTGTAGTCTTAGCACCTAGATAGTCAAATACCTAGGTTACAAGGTGTTGAACGAGAGAGGTTGCCTTAGGAACTCTGGAGGTGCTCTAGAATAGTTAGCTAACTGGGGACGGGATAACGGACTAGAGAGAGCTGTTTCCCCCGGCCTCGTTAGTTAACTGGGGGTTGGAATAATGGACAAGATAGAGCTATTTCCCCCACCCCCCGTTACATCTTTATAGCAGGTAGGCAACATAACCTGGTTGACTATCTCCCATTCATTTGACAATGGAGAACTCTCTGGTCTCCAATTTCTCATCAAAATCTGATCATTGGAATAGTACCCGGTTGCTGCATCTACAATCTCCTCAGAGAGAGTTACATCATGATATTCTGCAAGACTGGGATCAGCTTTCTGTAAATCACTCAAGGAGGCGTCCATGCCTTGGTCAGATGCCATTGGCCGAAGCTCAACAGTGTTCTCCTCCACCTCCTCACTACTCTCGGTAGGAGGCGATGGTACGCTCTCCACAATGTCCTCTGCCTCGTCATCGAGTCGGGCCATGAATGTGTCTGCAAGGTCCACTTGGCTTTCACCACTATGAAAGTTCCTCGTGTCCTCGGAATTTACCACCTTGGCAATCACAGGGCGGCCCTTACATTTACGTCCCATAGACCTGGTCACCTTGCACGCAGGGTACACAACATTATCCTCTGCGGCAGGTAGATCCAGGGGAACCTTAGGGGTAGGCAACATAATAGGCAGTCTGGAGTCCCCTATCTTATCCTCTGCTAAATCATTACCCAATATTACATCAACGTTAGGGAAAGGTAGGTAAGAAGTGACTCTGTACAAACACCCTTGTGGAAATCAGATTCCAGGGTAACCTTACGGAGGGGTACTGCTCGAGTATCACTAGTGAGACCCTCGACCAGTACTACCTCTCCAGGGTCGAGAGTGTTGGCACCTTGCATCGCACTCTCCAAGATTAAAGTCTGGATGGCACCGGTGTCTCGGAAGATCACGATGTCCTTCCAGGAAGAGCCCTCAGATAAAAGTCTCCCCTTCGACAAGAATTGGGTAAGTAGGTCCAACCACTGTGGGTTGGAGGTCATACTCCCTAACCCTTCAGAAGGCCCCAAGCCCTGTGTCACAAAAAGAGCATTGGGTCTTTTTTCCGGGTGCAGTTTCCAACAACGGATTGTAATGTGGTTTGCACGTTTACAGTGACCACAGACTCGTCGGTGAGAAGAGACATTACTAACAGGATTGCTCTTTGGTTCACCCTTAGGTGCCGTGGGGCTAGATAATTTAACAGGGTTAGTTATGTCTGAGACAGAAGGTGCATTAGTTATATGGTTAGAATGGGCTAGTCTGGACTGGCTGTGGGTATAAGTTTTGTTACAATGTGGGCTATAATTATTTTTATTGGGCCTTTTGCCCGAGAACTGGTAGTTCTCTGCCATCTTGGCCAAATCCACAATATTAGAATCTACCTCTGTCCTTCCTCTAAGGTACCGTGCTACAGGCTCTGGCATATTATATATAAAGTTCTCCGCTAAAACTAAATTTTTAAGTGCCTCACATGTTTCGGCTTTAGCCGAGCGAATCCATTTTTCAAACAATCTTATTTGGTCATTAGCAATTTCAGTGAGAGGTTGGTTGTGAGTAGGCCTAAGGTTGCGATAAGCTTGGTGGCGAGCTTCAGGAGTAATTTCATATGCCTTCAAAATCCGTTCCCTGATTTTACTATAATCAAAACACTCACAGTCAGGCATGTTTATAAAAATATCTTAGGCTTTACCCTTAAGCCGTCCTTGTTAGATTTTCACTCACTCGTCCTTTGACCTGTTCATGGACATGGCCAGTCTCTGAAAATGGTTGAAAAATCTTTCAGGGTCTGACGGAAAATTCAGGCAAGTTATGCTTTTTATCATAATGCCTGAGGTTTGAGTCCCTGGCAGGTGGTGGTACAGTGGTATCTGCTCTCATTCTTTCCACCTCATTTTTGAGCCTTTGATCCTCTACTTTAGCATTTTGTTCTAATAATTTTGCCTCTTGCTCTGCTACTCTAGCCTTTTGCTCCGCCAGTCTTAACTGGGCAAGTTGTAATTCTGACTTCATATTCCTACTAGCTACACTTTCAGCTAGACTGGGCTGGCATAAAATTGTATCCCTTGTCAATAGGCCCTGGTCTATACAATTCTATAAAACTTCATTGGTTATGACACACTTTTTATTAGTTTCATTTAAGTCGAGGCCCAATTCCTTGCTTAACAATAATAGATTAGCTTTGGAAAGCTTCTTAATCTCCACAACTGAAGGTGCCTTTGCCAGTTCCTGCAACATAGCCTCCATCACTAATTATTTAGCTCCTAGCCAAATAAAAAAAAAATTGGGAAAAAACAAAACTTGCACGGCCCCTATCACAAGGTCACACTTACCTCAATCGTGAAGTGATCCAGCTGGATGTCCAGTCAGTGCAAGATGTATCCTTTGCTAGTTGAGCTGGACCCTAGGCTACCACACAACCGTTCTGCGGAAAGCATGAATTTTAGGTTTGGCACTCAAAAATCTAATTTTTTACAATTAAAAAGTTCCTCCCGGTCAGACCAACCACTTGTTAAGAATTTGCTTACTTGTTATGGTGGGTATGGAGTATTAATGAGAAGGACCAACAGGTAGAATCAAGATGTATAAACAATAGTGGAGTAGATAGGCCCAGCCCCCCAAGGAACATAGGTTCCTGTTAATGTTTCAAGGTTTTAGAAACATATGTGCTATCTAGAATACAATCATCTACACCACTGCAACAGGATTAATGGATTCATCTCAAAAACTAACTTATTTCTTAAACCCTCTTAACAACCCCCATATACATAACTATAATAACAATAACTACTTTACCACACTATCTTACGTTAACTACCTTGGTCCACATAGACAGGATACAAGGCTTGGGACAAGCTAGGGTAAAGTCGACTTGAAAAGAACTCGAAGGCTTGAAGCAGCCTGGGGTCGTTAAGCCCCACGTGGTACCCTAGTCACAACACAAACAATTAGGGATGCCCAAAACACTGGCTTATACTACACAATACTAGTCAATATAGCACACAAACCTAGCTAGTAGCACGATACCTTAATACAACATAACTTAATTGAGAAATACCCCAGCATGGGGTAAGGGAAGAGAGGAGAATGAAGAGGAGGAGACAGTCACACTGGAGAGGTGTTGACCCAAGCACAGCCGTCCAGAGAAGAGAGAAGCAGCCTCTCTGTGCTCCCTCACTCTGATCGCTGCCGGCCGGATACTTAGCTAATCGTACAGCAGCCAGCATTCCAAGTTTACTCAGACCTACTTTATTAGTTACTTACATAACTTCTAAACATTGCTGATAACTAGTTCACTAATTAATCATCAAGAAGCTCAGAGTCTGAATGCTCTGTGAAAAACAATATTCATCTTACGTTTGACAAGGATGACGGGAATATTGCAGAACCAAGGTTTAAAGGATCCTGCATGTAATTGTTATTGTAATTGACTATCCATCTCACATGATCCAATTCTATGAATTAATGTAAAATAATTATTTAGAGCTCAATCTGACCTCTGGTTTCCAACATAGGAACCCAGGGTCATAACAGTGAGAGTGTGTGAAAGTGTGTAAAAGTTTGTGAGAGTATGCGAAAGCGTGTGTGAGTGAGTGAGTGAGTATTTGGGTGAGTGAGAGTGAGTATGAGAGTGTGTGTTTGAGTGTGGGAGAGTATGTGTGTGAGTGTCTGAGAGTGAGTGAGATTGTGTAAGTGTGAGTGAGAGAGTATAAGAGTGAGTATGAGAGTGAGTAAGAGTGAGTGAGAGTGAATATGAGAGTGAGTGAGAGTGTGTGAGTGTGTGTGAGAGTGTGTGTGTGAGTGTGGGAGAGTGAGTGAGTGTGTGCGAGTGAGAGTGAATATGTGTGATAGTGTGAGAGAGTGAGTGAGTGTGGGGGTGAGTTAGAGTGTATGACATTTTGTAGGAGTATGTGAGTGTTACGGACCCGAATCCAGCGTCCGAGCACGGAGGAGTGACGACCACGCCATCTGTGGGTCAGCTCCCGAAACCCCCTCCAAATGGACGGCGCCATCAAGTGAGGACAGGAAATACCAGCCACAAGGGCTAGTTTCCCATCCTGATCAGCTCATAACACAGCCGCTGCTGAACTCTGGTGAGGTGGCGCTCAGGCAGCAACGCCATCTATGGAGTGGATAGGTGGGCGTTTGGGTCTGAGCCGGTAAGTGACGTGCCCTAGAGTGTCCCTAGTACTGATGACGTGTCTGATTACAGAGTCGACCTGGGACTGCTGTAACGAACGTTGGATCAGTCTACCCAAGGCAGTCGTCTTGTCTCCAAGTGTTTGCTGCAGCAGCTGTGAGTCGCCCCCCGGATGAACACTGTGGTGTTACCCTGCCTGTGACGAGGCAGTTGAGGGATTGTAGTACCCGGGACTGACTGGTGGAGACGCTTAACCACTGGGGTGTTGTGGCGAGGAGAGTGGTCTGTGGGATCACACGAGGCTCCTGACTAGGGTTCGCGACCTTAGTATCGATCGTGGAGTGGCCTAACCAGCGTCGCTGATTGGAACCTGCCAGCTACTGGCTGGACTTGTGGTTGATGGCCTCCACGACGGTGCCCCCAGTGGAACTGTGATTTGGCTGGCCGATGGCCAGGGTAGACTCAAGAGGATCGAAGGATTCATAGTGAGGCCACAAGAACACCAAGAGCTTAGCATCGTGAGCACCGTGAACGTCCAGAGTCTTCAGAAGAAGACAACATTGTACATTATAGTGTTTATTCCTCCCCCTTGTGATAATCTTTATATTATTTATGGTGACGGTGTTAATTATATTATTAAGTTTTTGCCTTTATTTCCCTTCCCCTTTAATTTACTTGCGTTACGGATCACATCCCTTGAAAGCCACTACTAGCTTGGGGCCGGATACCCTACCTCTAACAACATCAGAGAAAGAACCCGGTTGCGACCCGAGAGGGCCGTAACATAATTGGCATCCCCAGCGGGATCCGACCCCTTGTCAAGTATGTTTGACAGGGGTGGTGAAGTGGCGCAATCCCTGTAAATAATTCCCCCTGTGAGTGACTATTAGGACGTTATACGTCTTGTGTGGTGCTCGGAGTGACTAAGTGCAATATTGTGCAGTGCGGTGCTCGCTGTGATTAAGTGCAATATTGTGTAGTGCGGTGCTCGGTGTGATTCAGTGCAATATTGTAGAGCGATGTGCTCGCTGTGATTAAGTGCAATATTGTGTAGCGCGGTGCCCGGTGTAATTACGTGCAATATTGGCAAGTGCAGTGTTTGGTGCGATAAAATGCAATATTGACGTAGAACAGTGCTCGGTGCGTAAAGTGCTAACGTGAAAGCGGTGTGTTAAGTGCTAGTGCTCCATCTGTGACAATGGCGGAAAAATCGACCATCGACGATCTGGACGATGTTCAGGCTTTTCTGAACAGGGAGGACTGTCTTGCCAGATTAAAATATCTGGGCAAACAGGAACTCGTACTGGTGAGTGCCTACCTGGAGATCAAGATCCATGCCAGTGATTCCCGTGTGGAGATCTTGTCCAAGGTTCACCGGCATTTGAAGGCCGATGAGAAACAGGAAGGTAAGGCACAAGGTACAAAAGAAAGTGAAGAAATAGCTTCCACTGAAAAGGAAGATAAAGGCAGTGACATTGACAGCGATGTAGGTGAGCTGAATATAAGTTTACTTACAGTCAAAATGCGTGCCTTAGAAATAAATCGTGAGATAGAATGGAAGAAGTTAGAAATAGAACGAGAATTAAAAGATAAAGAAATAGAGATGAAAGATAAAGAATTGGCGATGAGGCGTTTAGAATTAGAAAGAAAAGAAAGAAGAGAAGAGCGAGAGAGAGAAGAGAAACGAGAAAGAGAAGAGCGAGAAAGAGAAGAGAAACGAGAGAGAGAAGAACGAGAAAGAGAGAGAGAAGAGCGAGAAAGGGAAGAGAAACAGCGAGAGAGAGAAGAAAAAGAAAGACAGAGACAACATGAACTAGAAGTATTGCGGTTAGGTGGTGGAAGGCAAAGAATGGAAACAAGTATTTTCGATCCGGTGAGAAACATCAAAATGGTCCGAAAATTCAATGAGAAGGAAGCGTCGAAGTTCTTCGCGGCCTTCGAGAAAGTCGCAGCCTCTTTGGAGTGGCCGAAGGAGAATTGGGCCATCATGATACAATCAGTCTTGACTGGGAAGGCCCAAATCGCCTACTCCACGTTGTCCCTTGATGACTCTGGCGATTACGACAAGGTGAAGAAGGTGGTGCTCATGGCGTACCAATTGGTACCTGAGGCGTACAGGCAAAAGTTTAGAAACCTGAAGAAGACCTCAGAGCACACTTTCACCGAATTCGCGACCATCAAGGAGCGACTTTTCCAAGAATGGTGTACCTCTCGGAAGGTGGAGACCAAAGAAGACCTCGAGCAGCTTATACTGTTAGAGGACTTCAAAGATTGTTTGTCTGGAGACCTGAAGACGTACTTGGAAGAGCAGCAGGTGGAGACCTTGAGTGCGGCAGCCACCATGGCTGAAGAGTACATCCTAACGCATAGGCCTTCTGCTAAGTACGTCCCGAGGAATTACCCACGCCGGTTTGACAAGCCTCGTCAGGAAGAGGAGAGACCCGTCCCACGAAGCGCTGAGAAGACGCCCCCAAGTAACCCTCGAAGGACTAGTCCTAACAGTCCTAAACACCGGAGTCCGAGGAGGAATATGGTGTGTTGGACTTGTGGGCAGAAAGGGCATGTAGCTGCTATGTGCCTAGGCAGAAGAGGTAGCGGCCCACGTAGGGAGGTGATGTTGGTGAGCTGTGTGACACCACCAGTAGGAAGCCAGTCTACGACTAAGCAGGAAGGACCCAGATTGTTTTCCCCTCACACTTCAGGCGGGTATGTATCGAGTGATCATACTGGTAGGTCAGTTGTAGTGCTCAGAAATAGTGGAGCAGCCCAGTCCCTGATCTTGAGAAGCTCGTTACCCGAGGGAGTAAGTGTAGATGGTAGACAAAAGGTTGTCCTGGTTGGGTTTCCTCGGACGCGATATGTCGCCCCCTTGGTGCCGATACATCTCGACTCGCCTTACTTCAGCGGCACATGTGCGTTGGCAGTAGTCGATACCCTGCCTATAGCTGGGATCGACGTGATACTAGCCAACGACTTGGTGACAGATTGGAGCACCAATCATCCCAAGATTGTGGACGAGTCAGCCGGAATAGCAAGGTCTGAGGCAACAGCGGGCAGTGGTAATATCCAGGTACAGACAGACCCGGAATTAAGTAATATGTTTAATTTGTCTTCTACCCGACAGATTGAGAACGTTCTAGCAGAGTCTCCTGAATCGTTTCCCGACAAGAAGCATGAGGTTATGATGGCAGAAGCGACTGAGCGAGAAGAGAGGTCTCGTGTGCAAGCACCCACGGATACCAACGAGTCTGGAGCGAAGGCACCTGAGTACTTGCGGTATGGCAAGATACCACGTTCATTGAACCGGCCAGAGAATCCCCATACGTCGGAGGTATGTGAGGTATGTTCGAAAGGTCTAGTGCCCTCTTCGGTCCAAACCAGGCTAATGGTTATAGCCGGCTATGGACATTTCAAACTCAGGAAACTTGTCCCTAAGCTAACCAAATGTTTCCTAGCGGTATTTTTTGTTCTCGTGTGTGTTCTCAGTAAGGACCAGTGGACGACCCGACAGATGATGGCTCCCATGAACATCGTGAAGAGATCCCAGGGATTGGAGATTTGCACTGCGAGTGATGCAGTCAAAGGAGGGACCTGGAAGGTGATGGTAGATACAGGAGGTACGAGATATGATAATAAGAATGACTGTTTCCGACAGGTTGACACCCCCTGTGTGATTGCTGAGCCTGGATTCAGCGTTATGCGGAACGTTGGTCGACCGGACGGTGGCAGAGCAGACATCATCTACGGTGTACAAGCAGCTCTGTGGGAACTAGGTGTGGGCCTAGTAGGCGAGGGTGTAGTAAGTACTGACTTGCCCACTGTCGCTGTCACTCTAAATGATCAGACCCCTGTATTCCAGGTTCCCGTCTCCCTGAAGGACTGCTGGAACGGTACCAGAAATGCCGTTTGTAACCAGCCATCATCGGTGTCATGACACAGGGAAGTGTCGATTCACCCCACATCGTGTCTACACCAATCCTTACTCGAGAGAGGTGAGATTATGCTCCGGATTAACATCTCGGTGGAGGTGTGGAAAAGTACATCAGGCAGGTCATTGCCTTACATCTGCAAGTTTCCTTTGTGCGAGAGTTCCCCAGTAGTACAGTTCTGTGGACAAGACAGCCTCGCAATTCCAGTTCTTAGTGTACGTGAGTCCATTTGGAGTTGTGTCCCCGTACTAATTTGGTTTGTGTTTCTCTTTATAGAACCCCAAACCAAATTCTTTTTGGTGGGGAGGTGTTACGGACTCGAATTCAGCGTCCGAGCACGGAGGAGTGACGACCACGCCATCTGTGGGTCAGCTCCCGAAACCCCCTCCAAATGGACGGCGCCATCAAGTGAGGACAGGAAATACCAGCCACAAGGGCTAGTTTCCCGTCCTGATCAGCTCATAACACAGCCGCTGCTGAACTCTGGTGAGGTGGCGCTCAGGCAGCAACGCCATCTATGGAGTGGATAGGTGGGCATTTGGGTCTGAGCCGGTAAGTGACGTGCCCTAGAGTGTCCCTAGTACTGATGACGTGTCTGATTACAGAGTCGACCTGGGACTGCTGTAACGAACGTTGGATCAGTCTACCCAAGGCAGTCGTCTTGTCTCCAAGTGTTTGCTGCAGCAGCTGTGAGTCGCCCCCCGGATGAACACTGTGGTGTTACCCTGCCTGTGACGAGGCAGTTGAGGGATTGTAGTACCCGGGACTGACTGGTGGAGACGCTTAACCACTGGGGTGTGGTGGCGAGGAGAGTGGTCTGTGGGATCACACGAGGCTCCTGACTAGGGTTCGCGACCTTAGTATCGATCGTGGAGTGGCCTAACCAGCGTCGCTGATTGGAACCTGCCAGCTACCGGCTGGACTTGTGGTTGATGGCCTCCATGACGGTGCCCCCAGTGGAACTGTGATTTGGCTGGCCGGTGGCCAGGGTAGACTCAAGAGGATCGAAGGATTCATAGTGAGGCCACAAGAGCACCAAGAGCTTAGCATCGTGAGCACCGTGAACGTCCAGAGTCTTCAGAAGAAGACAACGTTGTACATTATAGTGTTTATTCCTCCCCCTTGTGATAATCTTTATATTATTTATGGTGACGGTGTTAATTATATTATTAAGTTTTTGCCTTTATTTCCCTTCCCCTTTAATTTACTTGCGTTACGGATCACATCCCTTGAAAGCCACTACTAGCTTGGGGCCGGATACCCTACTTCTAACAACATCAGAGAAAGAACCCGGTTGCGACCCGAGAGGGCTGTAACAGTGAGAGTGTGTGTGTGTGATAGAGAGTGAGGGAAGGTGTGTGAAGGTATGTGAGAGTGAGTGAGAGTATGAGTATGTGAGAGTGAGTGAGAGTGTGTAAGAGTGAGTGTGTGAGAGTGAGTGAGTGACAAAGTGTGGGAGAGTGACAGAGAGTGAGTGAGAGTTTGTTAGGGTGGGAGAGTGAGTGAGAATGTGGGAGAATGAGTGAGAGTGTGGGTGAGTGAGTGAGTTTGAGTGTGTGAGAGTAAGTGTGTGAGAGTGAGTGAATGTGTGAGTGAGAGAGTGTGTAAGAGTGAGTGAGTGAGCATGGCAGTGAGTGAGAGTGAGTGAGTGAGTGAGTGAGAGTGAGTGAGAGTAAGTGAGAGTGAGAGTGAGTGAGTGAGGGAGACTGAGATTGAATGTGTCTGAGTGAGTTAGAGTGTGTGAAAGTTTGTGAGAGTACATGTGAGTGTGAGTTAGAGTGTGTGAAAGTTTGTGAGAGTACATGTGAGTGTGAGAGTGTGTGTGAGTGAGAGTGAGTGAGTGAGAGTGAGTGTGAATGTGTGAGAGAGAATGAGAGTGAGTGAGAGTGTGTGAGGTTATGTATGTGTGAGTGAGAGTGTGTGAGAGAAAGTGAGATTATATGAGAGTGAGTATGAGAGTGAGTGTGAGTGAGAGTGAGTTAGTATGAGAGTGAGTGAGAGTGTGTGAGTGTGTGTGAGAGTGTGTGAGAGTGAGTGAGAGTGAGTGAGAGTGTGTGGGAGTGAGTGAGAGTGTGTGAGAGTGAGTGAGAGTGTGTGAGAGTATATGAGGATGCATATGAGAGTGGGGTGAGAGTGACTGAGAGTGAGAGGGAGTGAGTGAAAGTGAGAGAATATGAGATTGCGTATGAGAGTGAATATGAGAGTGAGTGAATATGAGAGTGAGTGAATATGAGAGTGAGTGTGTGTAAGTGTGTGTGTGTGAGTGTGTGAGAGTGTGTTTGAGTGTGTGAGAGTGAGTGAGAGTGTGTAAGAGTGAGTGAGAGTATGTGGGAGTGTGTGAAAGTGTATGAGTGTGTGTAGGAGTGAGCGAGAGTAAGTGAGAGTATATAAGAGTGCGTATGAGAGTGAGTGAGAGTGAGTGAGACTGCGTGAGAGTAAGTGAGAATATATGAGAGTGCATATGAAAGTGAGTGAGAGTAAGTGAATATGAGAGTGAGTGAGAGTGTGTGAGTGTATATTCACCTAGATTCACTAAGTGAATCACATTTAGTGTGTGACAGTGTGTGAGAGTGAGTGAGAGTATGTAAGAGTGTGTGAGAATGTTTGCGATTGAGAGTGTTTGAGAGTGTTTGCGATTGAGAGTGTGGGAGAGTGAGTAAGAGTGCGTGAGAGTGAGTGAGTATGAGAGTGAGTTAATTAGAGTTAGTGAGAGTGTGTGAGAGTGTGTAAGAGTGAGTGAGAGTATGTAGGAGTGTGTGAAAGTGTGTGAGAGTGTGTAGGAGTGAGCGAGAGTAAGTGAGAGTATATAAGAGTGCGTATGAGAGTGAGTGAGAGTGAGTGAGACTGTGTGAGAGTAAGTGAGAATATATGAGAGTGCATATGAAAGTGAGTGAGAGTAAGTGAATATGAGAGTGAGTGAGAGTGTGTGAGTGTGTATTCACCTAGATTCACTAAGTGAATCACATTTAGTGTGTGACAGTGTGTGAGAGTGAATGAGAGTATGTAAGAGTGTGTGAGAATGTTTGCGATTGAGAGTGTTTGAGAGTGTTTGCGATTGAGAGTGTGGGAGAGTGAGTAAGAGTGGATGAGAGTGAGTGAGTATGAGAGTGAGTTAGAGTTAGTGAGAGTGTGTGAGAGTGAGTATGAGAGTAAGTGAGAGTATGTGTGCGTGTGTGGGGCAGTGTGTGTATGTGTGTGAGAGAATGAGGGAGAATGTGTGAGAGTGAGTGAGAGTGTGTGAGAGTAAGTGAGAGTAAGTACAAGAGAAAGTGTAAGTGAGAGTGAGTGGGAGGTTGGTAGAGTGAGTGAGAATGTGGGAGAATGAGTGAGAGTGTGGCAGAGTGAGTGAGTGAGTTTGAGTGTGTGAGAGTGTGTGTGAGTGAGTGTGTGAGAGTGTGTGAGAGTGAGTGAGAGTGTGTGAGTGAGAGTGAGTGAGTGAGTGAGAGAGAGAGTGAGAGTGTGTGAGAATGTGTGAGAGTGTGTGAGTGTGTGAGAGTGTGTGAGAGTGTGAGAGTGTGTGCGAGTGAGTGAGAGTGTGTGAGAATGAGTGAGAGTGAGTGAGTGAGGATGAGAGTGAGTGAGTGAGAGTGTGTGAGAGTGAGTGAGAGTTTGTTTGAGCGCGAGTGAGAGTGTGTGTGTAAATGCGTGCGATTGTGTGTGTGTGAGAGAGTGAGAGTGTGTGAGAGTGAGAGTGTGTGAGAGTGAGAGTGTGTGCGAGTGAGTGTGTGAGAGTGAGAGTATATGAGAGTGAGTGAGTGTGTGAGAGTGTGTGAGAGTGAGTGAGAGTGAGTGAATATGAGAGTGAGTGAGAGTGAGTGACAGTGACTGAGAGTGAGCGAATATAAGAGTGAGTGAAAATGTGTGAGTGTGTGAGAGTGTGGGCGAGTGAGTGAGTGTGAGAGTAGGTGAGAGTGTGTAAGAGTGAGTTAGAGTGTGTGAAAGTGAGTGAGAGTGAGTGATATCGAGTGTGGGGGTGAGTGAGAGTGTGGGAGAGTGAATGAGAGTGTGGGAGAAAGAGTGAGAGTGTATGAATGGGAGTGAGAGTGGGGGAGAGTGAGTGAGTGAGTCAGAGTGCGTGAGAGTGAGTAGAAGTGTGTGAGAGTGAGTGAGTGAGTGTGCGAGAATGTGTGAGTGTGAGAGAGAGTGAGTGAAAGTGAGTGAGGTTGTGAGTGTGTGAGAGTGAATGAGTGTGTGAGAGGGAGTGTGTGAGAGTGAGTGAGAGTGTTGGTGAGTGTGTGTGAGAGTGAGTGAGGGTGAGAGTGACCGAGTGTGGAGAGTGACAGCGAGTGAGTTTGGGAGAGTGAGTGTGAGAGTGGGTGAGGGTGTGTGAGAGTGAATGATAGTGTGTACTCACCTAATTGTGCTTGCGGGGGTTGAGCTCTGGCTCTTTGGTCCCGCCTCTCAACCGTCAATCAACTGGTGTACAGATTCCTGAGCCTATTGGGCTCTATCATATCTACATTTGAAAATGTGTATGGAGTCAGCCTCCACCACATCACTTCCTAATGCATTCCATTTACTAACTACTCTGACACTGAAAAAGTTCTTTCTAACGTCTCTGTGGCTCATTTGGGTACTCAGCTTCCACCTGTGTCCCCTTGTTCGCGTCCCACCAGTGTTGAATAGTTCATCCTTGTTTACCCGGTCGATTCCCCTGAGGATTTTGTAGGTTGTGATCATGTCCCCCCTTACTCTTCTGTCTTCCAGTGTCGTAAGGTGCATTTCCCGCAGCTTTTCCTCATAACTCATGCCTCTTAGTTCTGGGACTAGTCTAGTAGCATACCTTTGGACTTTTTCCAGCTTCGTCTTGTGCTTGACAAGGTACGGGCTCCATGCTGGGGCCGCATACTCCAGGATTGGTCTTACATATGTGGTGTACAAGATTCTGAATGAATCCTTACACAGGTTCCTGAACGCCGTTCTGATGTTAGCCAGCCTCGCATATGCCGCAGACGTTATTCTCTTTATGTGGGCTTCAGGAGACAGGTTTGGTGTGATATCAACTCCTAGATCTTTCTCTCTGTCTGTTTCATTAAGTACTTCATCTCCTATTCTGTATCCTGTGCCTGGCCTCCTGTTTCCACTGCCTAGTTTCATTACTTTGCATTTACTCGGGTTGAACTTCAACAGCCATTTGTTGGACCATTCACTCAGTCTATCCAGGTCATCTTGTAGCCTCCTACTATCATCCTCTGTTTCAATCCTCCTCATAATTTTTGCATCGTCGGCAAACATTGAGAGGAACGAATCTATACCCTCTGGGAGATCATTTACATATACGAGAAACAGTATAGGTCCAAGGACTGACCCCTGCGGGACTCCACTTGTGACGTCTCGCCAATCTGAGACCTCACCCCTCACACAGACTCGTTGTCTCCTGTTGCTTAGGTACTCCTCTATCCACCGGAGTACCTTCCCTCTCACTCCAGCCTGCATCTCCAACTTTCGCACTAGCCTCTTGTGTGGCGCTGTATCAAAGGCTTTCTGACAATCCAAAAATATGCAGTCTGCCCACCCTTCTCTTTCTTGCCTTATTTTTGTTGCCTGGTCGTAGAATTCAAGTAACTCTGTGAGGCAGGACCTGCCATCCCTGAACCCATGTTGATGCTGTGTTACAAAGTTCCTTCGCTCCAGATGCTCCACTAGTTTTTTTCGCACAATCTTCTCCATCAGCTTGCATGGTATGCAGGTTAGGGACACTGGCCTGTAGTTCAGTGCCTCCTGTCTATCCCCTTTCTTGTATATCGGGACTACGTTAGCTGCTTTCCAAATTTCTGTCAGTTCCCCTGTTGCCAGTGATTTGTTATACACTATGGAGAGTGGTAGGCACAGTTCTCTTGCTCCTTCCTTTAGAACCCAAGGGGAGATTCCATCTGGGCCTATAGCCTTCGTCACGTCCAACTCTAGTAAACACTTCCTTACTTTCCCACTGGTAATCTCAAACTCTTCCAGTGATTCCTGGTTAGCTATTCCCTCACTTTCCTCTGGAATTTCTCCTTGCTCTAAGGTGAAGACCTCCAGGAATTTCTTATTCAATTCCTCACACACTTCCTTGTCATTTGTAGTGAATCCTTCCGCCCCTATCCTTAATCTCATAACCTGTTCCTTTACTGTTGTTTTTCTCCTAATGTGGCTATGCAACAATTTAGGCTGAGTCTTTGCCTTGCTTGCGATGTCATTTTCGTATTGTCTTTCTGCCTCTCTTCTCATCCTGACATATTCATTCCTGGCATTCTGGTATCTTTCTCTGCTCTCCAGTGTCCTGTTATTCCTATAGTTT